>NC_136371.1:16855000-17122500 GCF_037039965.1 Doryrhamphus excisus
CGTGTAATAACGAGCGGCAGCGGCACAAGCGCGATTGCGTGCTATAGCTCGGCGCTACTTGGCTCACGCGGGGACTGATGAAAGCAAGGTGCACAAATTTGAGAACCTGCTTTATCAATTGTTTTCTCTCCCCCTCCGAGCACGGGCCGTCAAAACCGATTTTTGTCCTTCCCGTAAACGCGGAACGTCAACGTTGGCTTGCTTGTCCTCCGCGGAGAAGTTGCACAATTCATGTCTTTCATGCTGTTTTTTGTTGGCAAAATTTTCTTTACAAAATATTTGCTTTTGTTTTCAATGCCATTGTTTAGTGAAATTGGTTGGAAACTATTTATTTTTGCTTTAATTAAATACATTTTTGTTTGCAATTTCTCTGTTTGAAAGACATCTTTTTTGGCTTTCAAATCAATTTTTTATTTGTATATTTTTTGGTTTTGGTAGAATTTTTTTTGGCTTTTCAAATCCATTTAGTTTTGAAAACAATGTTTTTTTTTGCTTTTAAATGCATTCATTTGTTTTTGTGGTATAATTTTTTTGCTTTCAAATCCATTTAATTTTTTTCATGTTTTTCCTTGTAAATAGTAAGTTTATTGTTTTTGATTTTTTAATTTGAAAATTATACTTTATTGCTTTAAATCCATTTATTGTTGCAGTTTTTTGTGTTATTTTGGAATATTTTTTTGTAAAATTTTTAGTTTAATTTTTTTTGTTTTCAATGCCATTGTTTAGTGAAATTGGTTGGAAACTATTTATTTTTGCTTTAATTAAATACATTTTTGTTTGCAATTTTTCTGTTTGAAAGACATCTTTTTTGGCTTTCAAATCCATTTTTTATTTGTATATTTTTTGGTTTTGTTAAAATTTTTTGGGGCTTTCAAATCTATTTAGTTGTTTTGAAATATGAAAACCATGTTTTTTTTGCTTTTAAATGCATTCATTTTTTTTTTGCAATTTTTCAGTTTTTTATGGTATTATTTTTGCTTTCAAATCCATTTAATTTTTTTTCATGTTTTTCCTTGTAAGTAAGTTTATTGTTTTTGATTTTTTTATTTGAAAATTATACTTTTTTTTGCTTTAAATCCATTTATTTGTTGCAGTTTTTTGTGTTATTTTGGAATCTTTCTTTGTAAAATTTTTAGTTTAATTTTTTTGTTTTCAATGCCATTGTTTAGTGAAATTGGTTGGAAACTATTTATTTTTGCTTTAATGAAATACATTTTTGTTTGCACTTTTTTTCTGTTTGAAAAACATTTTTGG
This sequence comes from Doryrhamphus excisus, assembly GCF_037039965.1. NCBI lineage: Eukaryota > Metazoa > Chordata > Actinopteri > Syngnathiformes > Syngnathidae > Doryrhamphus > Doryrhamphus excisus. Next base: position 16,856,255 of record NC_136371.1, read on the forward strand.
CTTTCAAATTTATTTTTTATTTGTATATTTTTTGTTTTGTTGGAAAATAATTTTTGGCTTTCAAGTCCATTTAATTGTTTTTAAAATGTTTTTTTTGCTTTTAAATGCATTTATTCTTTGTAATTTTTTTGTTTTCAAATTACATTACATTTTTTTGAAAATTCCTTGTAAATCAATTTGTTGTTTTTAAATTTTTCACTTGAAAATTATAATTTTGTTTGCTTTAAGTCCATTTATTCATTGCAATTTTTTGTGTTATTTTGGAATTTTTTTTCTTTCATAGACATGTTTTTTGTTTCCAATTTTTTTTTGTTTTCAAATCCATTTCTTTGCAATTTTTTGTTTGAAAATTATTTTTTGCTGTTAAAGCGATTTATTGTTTGCAAATCTTTTGTTTTATTTCAATTTTGTTGCTTTTAAACCCATTTATTCTTTAAAAATAAAAAAATAAATTTTTTTTTTTTAATTTTTAAATTCTCCGTCCGGTCTTTTCGAAGGGATGATCCGGGGGGGGACTCTAAAATTGCTGACTCTAAAATTGCACATCGGTATGAATGTGAGTCAGAATGATTGTGTGTCTGAATGATACGTGCTCTGCGATTGGCTGGCGACCAATCCTGAAGTCAGCTGGGATAGGCTCCAGCATATCCTAGTGGGGATAAAAGAATTTAGGTGCCGCAAATGGAACGCTTTCTTGAGTCATTCATTCATTCATTTTCTACCGCTTTTCCTCACAAGTGTCGTGGGGGTGCTGGAGCCTACCCCAGCTGTCTTTGGGCGAGAGGCGGGGTACACCCTGGACTGGTGGCCAGCCAATCACAGGGCACATATAGACAAACAACCATTCACACTCACATTCATACCTATGGACAATTTGGAGTCGCTAATTAACCTAGCATGTTTTTGGAATGTAGGAGAAAACCGGAGTACCCGGAGAAAACCCACGCATGCACGGGGAGAACATGCAATTGGTGGAATTGAACTCGGGTCTCCTAGCTGTGAAGCCTGCGTGCTAACCACTTGTACCCCGTGCAGCCTCATATTAATTCATTTTATGCCGCTTATCCTCAGAGATGGCTGAGGGTGGAATTGAACTCGGGTCTCAAGCAGTGTATACGTCACTATAGGGGTGCTACTTCATGTCTAGAGAGCTCTAATATTGTTTAAAAAAACACATTTAGAAGGTTCATTCATTCATTAATTTTCTAGCGCTTATCCTCACAAGGGTCACGGGGGTGCTGGAGCCTATCCCAGCTGTCTTTGGGGGGGAGGCGGGGTACACCCTGGACTGGTGGCCAGCCAATCACAGGGCACATATAACGTCAACGTTTGCTTGCTCGTCCTCCGCGGAGAAGTTGCACAATTCATGTCTTGATTCTACGTCCTGTCTTTTCGGAGGGATGATCCCCAAGGGGGGGGGGGGGGGGGGGGCAATAAGCAAGGTGGAGAGCAACGTTTGTAACAAGCTCCTCTCTCGCCGCTGTGAACTTGCATGGAGGCCGCTCGCCGCCTTGACAGGGACAGCTCCCTGTTCGTTTGATGCCGGCTTGACGGTCAAGGATAATGGTGCGTCGAGGGACTGTTGTCATCCCTGTCAATAAGATGGCTGAAGGGGTAGGGGTGTTTTAAGAAATGGGGGGGGGGGGGGGGTGCCACCTTCTCTAGTAGCCATCGCGGCGTCTCGTCTGAGGAATCGGGCCGTGTTATTTGAACTCTTAGTTCAACGGTGACGTGCCGTCTTTTGATAATCCCGGCTCTCCCCGCATGACAAACTTCCTGCCGCCGCACATTTTTTGATTCGCGTCTTCTCAATGTCAAACAAAGCCTTGAAAAGTACTGATCATTTTCTTTCTTTTTTTGTTTGGCTGGAATCTAACAAGGATCCTTTTTCTCTTTGATGTAATTAAGCTCCTGAGGCTCGATCCGCGTGTCAGAGTTAATTTTTTTTTCTTTCTTTTCCCCGGCATGGCGGGGAGCTATCAGAAGACTTCAGATGTCAGGCACTTTTTCAAGCTTCACGGCTCCCCGTTTTTCTTTCACCTCGTCCGAAAGATAGAGATCTACGGGAAAACAATCGGAACCCCAATCGGCCAACCTTTTTTAGCCTAATAATCCACCAGCGTCCGCCCCCTTGGCACCTTTTTTTGTACGGTTGCCAAAATTGCCTACCTGTAGCTAGCGCACATATTTTTTATTTTAATGGGTTTCTGTTGAGCAACCTGCCCCCCCCCATCCACCAACACACACACACTTTACTGCTAATGATGTGTCAGAGGACACCCGGGGGCCAGGGTGGACGCTCGGGTGGTCACAGTGGCCCTCGTAGGAGTTGGCATATTGGTCAAGCGGACAAATAATGGAGTTCAAACATGGTAAGAAAGTGTCGTTTTTCCTTTGGAATGCAACCGCTTACTGGTTTTCAGGACCCCCGCCCCCCTTTCATTTCGGTGTAACGCCATACGACGCTTCGCTGACAGGCAGTTTGCGTTGTAAGCATAATCTTCAACCTGTAGGTAGCGCCACCGCATCTTGAAGACCAAATCTCCCAAAGAGAGAAAGAAGGTTGAGTAGGACGACGGGGTTGGAGGGTTGGAGGGTTGGCGGGGCTCGGGGGCGGTTGGCTGCTTAAAGGCACATTAGACAGACAGTTCCTCTCGATTGCTGAAACAATAAGCCCTATTTATCGCCCGTTTGACAATGCTTTGACGTGGCGGCTTTCATCCGGGCTGGCATATTAAACTGTCACAGTACTTAACTTTAAATTAAGGTGACACGCCAGCCATTGGCGTGTCACCGATGGCGTGCAATGGCGACCTGCTAATAGAAGTAACAATATGACACGTTTGCTTTAACTAAAACCTCCGCTGTCAGATTACGCCGGTTGACATCCTCAACTTTTCATACGGAAGCGAGACACGGCGAACAAAACGCCGGGGTGGCATTGAGACCGCGATGAAAGACGCCGCGGTCCCTTAACGCCGTTTGAGTGGCGGTATTGTCTCCATCGGAGAGGACATTTTTTTTTGTATTAGGAAAATATTGTTCTTTGTTTCAAGAGCTTCCGAGAAAGTTTGTGTCACGTTCTAATGTCCTCACATTAGGGTCTCAAACACGCGGCCCGTGGGCCAAATGTGGCACGCAGAACACTAGTTCAAGGCCCCTGCCTTGATATGAAAGTTTGATATGGATGCTGTATGGTATCATGTACCCAGAAAAAATATTACATTTAAATAATTATTAATAGTTATCCTCCCTATCTGTGTGGAAGTGGTAAGTTTTTGAATTTTTAAGTTTAAAGGAAATAACTTCGAGGCTACCGTTTAGGTCGCTAGCTATCTAGTTTGCGAGTTAGCATGTGTCTCAAGACCCTGCAGTTGCGTAATATGTTGTAAATAAAAAAAGTATAAATGTGACTATAGTCGTGTTTTGTCATGTCTACAGGGCTCTAATAATGATTTGTTCATTTTAATCTGAAAAAAATCATTTGTCTACCCACCAACTATATGTGGTTTCTTAAGTTTTTATTATTATTATTATATTTCTTTATTACTGAATGATTAATTTTCTTATTTTGCGTAGAAAAATAAAAATTAATTTTAATTAAATTTGAGAACAGTGGAATGTTTTATCAGAGCTTTTCTTGTAGAAAATCGGAACCAAAGCAAAATTGATTCTTTTTTTTTTTTTTTTTGGAAAACCTGATGCGGCCCAGCCTTGACCTCTAGTTTCCAGTGGAACCTTGGTTAGCATCCGCCTTGGTTAACATGTCTTTCAGTTGACGTCAAAAATTTTGCTTCTGTTCACATTTTCCGGTTAGCCGGAAATCTTGTCATGCTATTCACGCACAGCGTGAGTTCAGCCGTGGGTTTGAAATCCTTTAGTTGTGCTTTCAAATCCGTTTTTTTTTTTTGGGCAAAATTTTCTTTACAAAATATTTGCTTTTTTTTTCAATGCCATTGTTTAGTGAAATTTGTTGGACACTATTTATTTTTGCTTTAATTAAATACATTTTTGTTTGCAATTTTTTTCTGTTTTGGCTTTCAAATCCATTTTTTATTTGTATATTTTTTGTTTTGTTGGAAAATATTTTTTGACTTTCAAATCCATTTAATTGTTTTGAAAACCATGGTTTTTTTGCTTTTAAATGCATTTATTTTTTGTAATTTTTTTGTTTGGTTTTGTAATTTTTTTTGTTTTCAAATTACATTACATTTTCTTTGAAAATTCCTTGTAAATCAATTTATTGTTTTTAATTTTTTCACTTGAAAATTATATATTTTTTTGCTTTAAATCCATTTATTCATTGCAATTTTTTGTGTTATTTTGGATTTTTTTTTCTTTCATAACCATTTTTTTTGTTTACAATTTTTTTTCCAAATCCATTTCTTTGCAATTTTTTGTTTGAAAATTATTTTTTGCTGTAAAAGCAATTTATTGTTTGCAAATCTTTTGTTTTATTTCAATTTTTTTTTTGCATTTTGTTGTTTAAAATTAATTACAATTTTGTTGTTTAAAAAAAGGACACCAGCGTCTCTCCATATTAATGCAGGTGAAATTAATGTTTTCTAACTGCTTGGTTTGTTGAATATAAGCGCTAATGTGCTCACCTGGGCGCGGTTGCTCCTACTTAGCGCTGAGCCTAATTGGGCGGGGAGAGAGATCTTTGCGGGGGCAAAACGGTAAAATCCCCTAATTCTTGGATTATAATTTAAAATATTCCAAAATGCTAATCAGGGAATTGCAACCAACAAAAGGATAATAAGACGGTCATCCAATTACCGGAATTTTCTCCTCATTCTGGAGGGGCCCGCAGACCCGGAGCCTCCTCGCCTTCGTTGCTGAACGCCGCAACTCAAGCTGTGAGCAAACATGGCAGCGCTGGCTGGGTCCTCCCTGTCTCACAAATATGTTAATTAGGGTCCAGATATTCACACACTTAATTAGCCGGGCTTCTAGGTTGCCTCATTTTTGATGGAGGCGGGAACGAGGAGGTGACAAAGGACAAAAAAAAAGAGGGTTTATATTTCAATGGCAAATTTAAATATGGCCTCAAGGTGATGAGGAGGTATTGTTAGCTACTGTACTCAAATGAACTTTTCTCGCCGTTTTCCTGCGGCGGCGAGTGCCAATCCAGCACGGCGAAGATTAGGCTGTCATACGCTGCCTCCCGCTTCCATTTTCAACAAGAAGTGATTGTGTTAATTGAAGTGGCTTTCATTACATGGACATATTATAGGCCGGGAATGACGATGGCACTGCCGAGAAGATACCGGAGCCGCCGTTAAGAACTCGAAAGGGGACAGCCGCGTTGGAAGCGTGCAACAATAGACACCATTAGACATGAAATTGGACGTTTTAGGAGCGCCGCACGCTAATGAAAGGCTGCCAGGATTCAAGTGTCATGCGTGGCGACTTGCGGGCCTCAATCGTTCACCTAAAGGGCGAAAATTTGCAGAAATTAAATGAAAAAATAAGTACTCAAAGAAGAATGAAAGCTTGGGCTGCTAAAAATAATTATTAAAGTTATTTATTTTATTAATGACATTAAAAAAAGTTTGAGTAATTAACACATGACAAGCCAAACTTTAGTCCTACCTTAACACATCAAGAGCAGTGACGATCAAAAAACATACACAGTAATCCATTTCCACTTTGCGCTTCAAAAAGTCAAATTAATTAATTCATTTTCTGCCGCTTTTCCTCACGAGGGTCGCCGGGGGGTGCTGGAGCCTATCCCAAAAAAAGCTAAAACACCAATCACAGGGCACATATAGACAAACAACCATTCACACTCACATTCATACCTATGGACAATTTGGAGTCGCTAATTAGCCTAGCATGTTTTTGGAATGTGGGAGGAAACCGGAGTACCCGGAGAAAACCCACGCAAACTCCACACAGAGATGGCCGACGGTGAAGGTTGGAATTGGACCCTGGTCTCCTAGCTGTGAGGTCTGCGCGCTAACCACTCGACCGCCGTGCCGCCTCAAAAAGTGAAATAAAATACAAAAATAAGAATAATGTGTAGTACTCTATACTGGTCACTAGGTGTCAGTAACAACAGTGTAATGTTGGGTGAGACACACAAGCACCAGACCTGATCTCCGGAACAACAAGCGTCTATTCAAAGCAGACACAATAGTCCCTACTGTTGGGCTACAACCCCACGACAAGCTAACACTCAATTCTGAACCCCTGACATCACTTCCTGTCTTATTTATGTCTTATTTATGTCTTATTGTCTCATATTATTTCTACAACATTAGGTAACAGAAGTGTAAAAATTTGCTTTTCTATGCCCAAACATCAAAAATATCCCATTTAGAAATAAAAAATACCCCCAAAATTCACTTATAATGTTGGGTGAGACACACAAGCACCAGACCTAATCTCCGGAACAACAAGCTTCTATTCAAAGCAGACACAATGGTCCCTAAGACCCGCTACTGTTGGGCTACAACCCCGCGACAAGCTAACACTCAACTCTGAACCCCTGACATCACTTCCTGTCTTATTTATGTCTTATTTATGTCTTATTGTCTCATATTATTTCTACAATATTAGGTAACAGAAGTGTAAAAATTAGCTTTTCTATGCCCAAACATCAAAAATATCCCATTTAGAAATAAAAAATACCCCCAAAATTCACTTATAATGTTGGGTGAGACACACAAGCACCAGACCTGATCTCCGGAACAACAAGCTTCTATTCAAAGCAGACACAATGGTCCCTAAGACCCGCTACTGTTGGGCTACAACCCCGCGACAAGCTAACACTCAACTCTGAACCCCTGACATCACTTCCTGTCTTATTTATGTCTTATTTATGTCTTATTGTCTCGTATTATTTCTACAATATTAGGTAACAGAAGTGTAAAAATTAGCTTTTCTATGCCCAAACATCAAAAATATCCCATTTAGAAATAAAAAATACCCCCAAAATTCACTTATAATGTTGGGTGAGACACACAAGCACCAGACCTAATCTCCGGAACAACAAGCTTCTATTCAAAGCAGACACAATGGTCCCTAAGACCCGCTACTGTTGGGCTACAACCCTGCGACAAGCTAACACTCAACTCTGAACCCCTGACATCACTTCCTGTCTTATTTATGTCTTATTTATGTCTTATTGTCTCATATTATTTCTACAATATTAGGTAACAGAAGTGTAAAAATTAGCTTTTCTATGCCCAAACATCAAAAATATTCCATTTAGAAATAAAAAAATACCCCCAAAATTCACTTAACATGGTAGGGTCTGGTGCTTGTGTCCCAAAGTCCCAAGACCTATTATCATTTTTCCACTTTTCTGACCCATAAATGTCGTTAGAATGTCGTATTATCGTGTTAAACGATGCCAAAGTTTCAGATAATGATGTTCGCGCATTTGGAAGCGAGCCCCGAAAAAATTTTGGGATGGCTCAAAACGTTCGGTTTCAGAGGGCGTTGCAAAACTGGAGGTGTGTGATGTCACTATGTGACATGGGCAGATGACCGTATATGGGCATGCGGGCCAGATACGTTCTCTGCTCTCCCCCAAGCATTTATTAAAAACGGAAAAAAATGTTTTTGTTTATGAAAAAAAAGAAAAGCTCTGATAAAACATTCCGCTGTTCTAAAAAATAATTTAAAAATTTTTATTTACTACGCAAAATAAGATGAAAAAAATAATAAATCAAAAACAAAGAAAAAAAATCCATCAGTAATAAATAAATTAAATAATAATAAAACAGCAAATAAAAAAAAATATGAAACCACATATACTAGTTGGTGGGTGGGGAAATAATTATTTTTCAGATTCAAATTAACAGTTATTTCATCTTTAACAGGAACATTAATGAAACTTACCCAATTAGCAAGTTAGCATCGTCACATCTGGGAGCAGCGTCGGAACTTGTTAAATTAATTTTAGTTTTCTTTAACATTTCAACTCCATACTATGAAAACGAGCTTATTCTTCTCTTAAATTGCAGCTGATTTTTTAAAATTTTTGATGTTTTTTTGTTGTTGTTTTTTTTTTGCAAATATTTCAACTTCTGGTAAATTTTCTTAACATACTGTAATTATGACTTTATTCTCATAATATTTTTACTTTATTCTGGTGACATTGTAATTTTTATCTAATTTTCCGAAAATGTTGTTTTTCACAGTATTACCCAGTATTAAAATATTCTAATGTTATGCTATTAAAACATAATCAGTTAATTATTTAGTTATTTTTCCAATTTTTACTGCTATTGTTTTTAAAATGGAAGTTCCATTTGCATAATTGTGTTTTTCTAATATTCATCTTTACGTTAATAGGATAAGTAAAAAATAAAAGGTCAGAGTTCAGGCATAGTTGCAAATGTTGATTAATCATGATTAATTCATTCAAAAACTGTAATTAATCTGCTTAAAAAATTTGAACCCATTTAAAGAAATGTAAAAATGTTTAACAGTGAAACTATTTTGCTCCCATTCGGAGCCAAAAAAGCTTCAGTAGGGAGCGGGTGGATGACTGTGTTGATTTTTCAGGGGGTGGGGTGGAGTTGGTGTGGGGGTGGGGGTCTTGGGGGGGGTGCATGTTCCTCCACACCAGCCTAAATATCACTTACACACAAGAATATTATACTGCCCGTGTAAATCTCCCCTTTCTTCCTTGAAAAGAAGAAAGCAGCTTGGCATATTTATTGGCGTGTGAGCTTCCTCCCCCTCCCCAAATAGCACCACCCCCCCGTCTCAGCCCCCCATTCCCCTTGTACAAATACAATGACCCAAATACAACCGCTCGGCCTCCCAGACGTAAAGTATGCAAAGAGCCATGTCGGAAAGTTCTATGTTATTGTACCTACAGGTGTCGGATTGGACTTGTGTCAGCCAATCAGAGACGAGATTGCACACAGTGTCAAAATGTCCTACCTGCACCTGAATGCAGCGCCAACTGGTGGCAAGCAGCCAAGACTGCAAGGCATGCGCTTTTAGACAGGCACTGCGGTTTAGACTATGAATAAGGTGTGTGTGTGTGTGTGTGTGTGTGTGTGTGGGCGCCTTCGTGGAGTTTTGCTTGCTCTTTTCATCCCGATGTCCCGATTGTAGTGTTTCACTAAACAGCCCGCTGGCAGTCTGCATTGTAATTAGTAATTCGTTGCTTTCGCTTGCAGTTCGACATCGGGATTTCAGGTCACATTGAAATGAGGTTGCCAAACGGCAAAATAAATGATCGGTATGATTGTTCTATCGCTGGATGCAAATTCAAATGAAATGAGGAATGCCTTTGCCTTTCAGTTAAAAAAATGTAGCATAATAAATTAATTACTGGTATATACACATATAGTGTTCCCTCGCTACATCGTAGTTCACCTTTTGCTTTCATTGTTAAGTGCCATTTTGAATATTTTTTTTTACAGCAGATGAACGTATGTTGTGTTCTGCGTCCTTGTGGTGTATTAGCGCCATGTATCCGTGCCCTGTTGTATGTGTCTGTTATTGTATTTTTACTTTTTGCACCAAAATAATTTTCCAAAAATTCTACAAAACTTTTGTTTTGTTTTGATTTTTTTCTCACATTTAAATTTTTTTTTCTGCTTTAATAAAAATGTATTTTAAATGTTATTTTTCTTTAACATTTGGATGTTATACACACATAGTGTTCCCTCATCGTTAAGTGCAATTTTGGATATTTTTTAACAACATATGTTGTGTTCTGCGTCCTTGTGGTGTATTAGCGCCATGTATCCGTGCTCTGTTTTATGTGTCTGTTATTGTATTTTTACTTTTTGCACCAAAATAATTTTCCAAAAATTCTACAAAACTTTTGTTTTGTTTTGATTTTTTTCTCACATTTAAAATTTTTTTTCTGCTTTAATTAAAATGTATTTTAAATGTTATTTTTCTTTAACATTTGGATGTTATACACACATAGTGTCCCCTCATCGTTAAGTGCAATTTTGGATATTTTTTAACAACATATGTTGTGTTCTGCGTCCTTGTGGTGTATTAGCGCCATGTATCCGTGCTCTGTTTTATGTGTCTGTTATTGTATTTTTACTTTTTGCACCAAAATAATTTTCCAAAAATTCTACAAAACTTTTGTTTTGTTTTGATTTTTTTCTCACATTTAAATTTTTTTTCTGCTTTAATAAAAATGTATTTTAAATGTTATTTTTCTTTAACATTTGGATGTTATACACACATAGTGTTCCCTCATCGTTAAGTGCAATTTTGGATATTTTTTAACAGCGTATGTTGTGTTCTGCGTCCTTGTGGTGTATTAGCGCCATGTATCCGTGCTCTGTTTTATGTGTCTGTTATTGTATTTTTACTTTTTGCACCAAAATAATTTTCCAAAACTACAAAAATTCTACAAAATTTTTGTTTTGTTTTAATTTTTTTTCTCACATTTAAAAAATGTTTTCTGCTTTAATTAAAATGTATTTTAAATGTTATTTTTCTTTAACATTTGGATGTTTAGGATTTCAGGTTGCATTGAAATGAGGTTGCGAAACGCCAAAATAAATAATCGGTATGATTGTTCTATCGCTGGATGCAAATTCAAATGAAATGAGGAATGCCTTTGCCTCTCTTGTTGGGAATATATATAAGTTATGTTCAATAGTTCAAAAAAATGTAGCATAATAAATTAATTACTGGTATATACACATATAGTGTTCCCTCATCGTTATGTGCAATTTTGGATATTTTTTAACAGCGTATGTTGTGTTCTGCGTCCTTGTGGTGTATTAGCGCCATCTATCTGTGCTCTTTTTTATGTGTCTGTTATTGTATTTTTACTTTTTCCAACAAATTAATTTTCCAAAACTTTTCCAAAAAATTCTACAAAACTTTTGTTTTGTTTTTTTCTCATAACATTTAAAAATGTTTTCTGCTTTAATTAAAAGTATTTAATTTTTTTTTTAACATTTCAACTCCATACTAGTAAAATGACATTTTTTTATTCTTCTCTTCTCACTCTTCTCTAAAATTGCAGCTGATGTTTTTCATTTCATTTTCATTTTTTATTTTTAAATTTTGCAACCATTTCAACTTTTAGTAAATTTTCTTCACATACTGTTATTATGACTTTATTCTCATAATATTTTGACTTTATTTTGGTAACATTATAATTTTTCCACAATCTAATTTTCTGAAAATGTTGTTTTTCACAGTATTACCCAATATTAAAATCTTCTATTGTTATGCTATTAAAACACATTAAGTTCATTATTTAGTTAATTTTTCCAATTTTTGCTGTTGTTGTTTTTAAAAATGTGGACGGAACCGGTTTCCACTCGCATAATTGAGTTATGTTAATTCAATCAATCTGCCAATTTGAACCCAATTAATGCAAGAATTTAATGCAAGTGCACGTAAACGTTGCGTTCACTTTCGAAGCTGTGAGCTTTCTAGCTCAAATATGCTGAATTCCGCCGTTGAAGGGAGAAACAAAAACAAACAAAGATGAAAGAACGAGAGCACTTCGGGAAGAGATTCCGATTGCATATTGAAAAGATTTATTTAGAAGTCGTGAGTACATGGAAACGCATGTCATGTGATTGACCGGGATTTGTGTCCATCAACCGTAGTCAGGATTGCGCCTTGTCAAAGTGTATTTTTACTCTGATGGCAAAATAGACGGGAAAAAAAAAAAAAAATCTCCTGTCAGCTATTCTTACATAAAATATGGGAATATTCATTGTTATGAAGACTCGAACAGAGAAAAGCTAAGCCTCTTGACTTATGAATTTGAAAAGTATCCAAGGAGAACCCCCCCGCCGCCCCCTACTGACCTTAATCTTAAATAGGTCTCAGACACAGGTAGACTGATAAACGGACTCAAGTGATTCCAGTGGAGAAGAATAGCGGCTAAGCTCACTTTCTCTGACGCCGCGTGCGCGTCGGTTCTTATCGCCGGCTGGCGACAAACGGCTCCAGGTTCCAGAGGAGCGTTCGGGCGCTCTGTGCCAGATTGGCTAATACATAGATTAGTTTACAAGTTTGGCCCCGGTGCCAATTGGATTAAGAATCATGATGCCGGGGGTATTTCCACATTGTTTGACAGTCGACATGCGGTCAGTATCAGGCTGTGATGGACTTATGCTAAATCCGAAGGCATTGCGGCGTCGTGTGTCATCAGGGTTGAGCGGTTTTTATTCCGTCCGTGTTGTCCCGCCACCTCCGAGTCTGTGCATCCGAGCACAAGAAGCGATTTTAACCTTTTATTCCAAAGATAGGGCCCGTCGTTTCGCCCTCGGGCTATGTCTTTTAATATCAGCGCTCTTGTCACCCTGATCCGCCGGTTCAAAAAAGACCCGTGTCAAGATGAAAATATCACTGACAGAGAGCGTGTCTAATGCCGCCGCACTCAACTGTAATCAGAGTAATCACTTTGAACTAGTTCGCAGAAAGGCACTTTATTTTGCAAAGCAGAATTGCTTCGGTCGCCTTTAAGACTCGGTGGTTTATTTGATTAAGAACGGAGCCAGGGTTTGAGAAATCAGGCAAAGGGGACTTCACTCACTTTATATTTATACCAATTCCCCGGCTTGTAAATCATTTATGCATTTTCCCACTCACGTTTGACTCCCAACCTCAAGCGTCAAAAGCGAATTAGACCTCGTAATAACAAACAAAGCTTCTGCTCGGGTATTGTCTCCTGTTAGATCGCAGGAGGAGGCTCGAGAGCAAGCGAGCGGCCCTCGAGGGGTCCCAAGGGGACGGAGCCAAAAAAAAAAATCTCAGCGGCTGTGCTGCCTTGCTACAGAGGCCTTTAATTGTTATTTCAACCTCAACACCCCCCCCCCATTCCCGTATGCGCTGTCCGGGCAAACAGAACGGTCCGTAATGAGCACCGGCGTCCGCAGGGAGCCAGTCAGCGACTTCCAAATACATTGCCCTTGTTACCCGCGTTTGGCGCGCGGTCGGTTCCAGTGATACAGATGTCGGTAATAGAGCGCTAACACGGATCTATTAGCTCAAGATGACCACATTTGTAACTAACCTCTGCTCGCCTCAGATTATTCCGATCCTTCATTGCCTGAAGGTGTTGGCAGGTTCTTATTATTATTATTATTATTATTATTCAATACCGAAAATGCACCACAATGAGGAAGGTACACGTGAAATAACCAATAGATTCTTTGTTATGCAAATTAATCGGTCCTGCCCTGTCTAGTTTTGCCCGTAATGACTCCCGCCCCGGTTTCGGCTCCCAGTAAACAGTCTTCCTTCTTATCTACGTGCGTCTTTCCTCCCGGCTATGAGCAGATTTTCCATTTAGCTAAAAGCTCGGTACGAGGTCCATGAGAGTGATAATCCTACCACAGGCCGCAGCTGGCGTTTCCACGGCGCGGATGATTAGTCAGTAACGTTTTGCATTCGACCTGGAGAAATTCTCTCAGTGGGAAGTAAGTATTCGCTTGCTGTTTTTTTTTTTTCTTGTTTTTTTTTTGTGGTATTCCTCAACCCCCCTTCTCGATTCCCGCACACATTAATGGGTGATAATGGGAACCGTTTACCTCACGCTTTTCCGACACTCCGACATCGTCAGTCGGCCTTCCTCAGAACCTTCCGCTTGATGATCCCTAAGACTCTATGGTTTGACAAGACAAGACATTTTGGATGGTGTGTTTCTAAGAAAAAGAACATCAAAGCAGCAGTAAAATATGGTGGTGGTAGTGTGATGGTCTGGGGTTGTTTTGCTTCATTTGTTTGGCCATCTGTTGGTGACCTCAACCTGAACCCAGAACAATGATCCAAAACACACCAGCAAGTCCAGAAAGAAAAAACAAATGAAGACTTTGGAGTGGCCTAGTCCAAGTCCAGACCTGAATCCTATTGCGATGCTGTGGCATTCCCACACACATTAATGGATAATGATGGGAACCGTCTACCTCACGCTTTTCTGACACTCCGACATCGTCAGTCCTGTTTTGTTGTCTACCAAAAAATCCTGAAGGAGAATGTCTGGCCATCTGTTGGTGACCTCAACCTGAACCCAGAACAATGATCCAAAACACACCAGGAAGTCCAGAAAGAAAAAAAACAAATGAAGACTTTGGAGTGGCCTAGTCCAAGTCCAAGTTTGCATGTTGATCCCTAAGACAAAAGTTGAACATTTTGGATGATGTGTTTCTAAGAAAAAGAACATCAAAGCAGCAGTAAAATATGGTGGTGGTAGTGTGATGTTCTGAGGTTGTTTTGCTTCATTACCTGAAAGACTTATGTGATGAATGGAACCGTGAATTTTGTTGTCTACCAAAAAATCCTGAAGGAGAATGTCTGGCCATCTGTTGGTGACCTCAACCTGAACCCAGAACAGTCCAGCCTTCCAACTAAAATGACCCCAAGAGCGCAGTGACGACTCATCCAAGAGTTCGCTTGATGATCTCTAAGACATTTTGGATGGTGTGTTTCTAAGAAAAAAAACATCAAAACAGCAGTAAAATATGGTGGTGGTAGTGTGATGGTCTGGGGTTGTTTTGCTTCATTTGTCTGGCCATCTGTTGGTGACCTCAACCTGAACCCAAAAACACACCAGTAAGTCCAGAAAGAAAAAACAAATAAAGTAAAATATGGCGGTGGTAGTATGATGGTCTGGGGTTGTTTTGCTACATTACCTGAAAGTCTTATGTGATAAATGGAACCATGAATTTTGTTGTCTACCAAAAAATCCTGAAGAAGAATGTCTGGCCATTTGTTGGTGACCTCAACCTGAACCCAAAACAGTCCAGACCTGAATCCGATTGCGATGCTGTTCTTACTTTTCGATTCCCGCACACATTAATGGATAATGATGAGAAAAGTTTACCTCACGCTTTTCCGACATTCCGGCATCGTCAGTCCTGTCACTGTGCGCGACGCCGGTCGGCCTTCCTCAGAGCCATCCAACTAAAATGACCCTAAGAGCGCAGTGACGACTCATCCAAGACTTCGCTTGATGATCCCTAAGACAAAAGTTGAACATTTTTGATGTTGTGTTTCTAAGAAAAAGAACATCACAGCAGCAGTAAAATATGGTGGTGGTAGTGTGATGGTCTGGGGTTGTTTTGCTTCATTTGTCTGGCCATCTGTTGGTGACCTCAACCTGAACCCAGAACAATGACCCAAAACACACCAGCAAGTCCAGAAAGAAAAAAAAAACAAGTAAAATATGGCGGTGGTAGTATGACGGTCTGGGGTTGTTTTGCTACATTACCTGAAAGACTTTTGTTGTCTACCAAAAAATCATGAAGGAGAATGTCTGGCCATCTGTTGGTGACTTCAACCTGAACCCAGAACAGTCCAGACCTGAATCCTATTGCGATGCTGTTCTTACTTTTCGATTCCCGCACACATTAATGGATAATGATGAGAAAAGTTTACCTCACGCTTTTCCGACATTCCGACATCGTCAGTCCTGTCACTGTGCGCGACGCCGGTCAGCTTTCCTCAGAGCCTTCCAACTAAAATGACCCCAAGAGCGCAGTGACGACTCATCCAAGACTTCGCTTGATGATCCCTAAGACATTTTGGATGGTGTGCTTCTAAGAAAAGGAACATCAAAGCAGCAGTAAAATATGGTGGTGGTAGTGTGATGGTTTGGGGTTGTTTTGCTTCATTTGTCTGGCCATCTGTTGGTGACCTCAACCTGAACCCAGAACAATGACCCAAAACACACCAGCAAGTCCAGAAAGAAAAAAAAACAAGTAAAATATGGCGGTGGTAGTATGACGGTCTGGGGTTGTTTTGCTACATTACCTGAAAGACTTTTGTTGTCTACCAAAAAATCATGAAGGAGAATGTCTGGCCATCTGTTGGTGACCTCAACCTGAACCCAGAACAGTCCAGACCTGAATCCTATTGCGATGCTGTTCTTACTTTTCCATTCCCGCACACATTAATGGATGATAATGGGAACAATTTACCTCACGCTCTTCCGACACTCCGACATCGTCAGTCCTGTCACTGTACCGACGCCGGTCGGCTTTCCTTAGAGGCATTTTTTAATTGTTTTTGACAGTGCCGCCCCCACCCGTTCCCCCCGTCGCCCATTTACACAGGTGAGGAGGGACCCCTCAGATGGAATTAAGGCGGCGAACAGGAGGAACAGGTCATGAATGCACTTATCTCATTTGTCTGACAGGTTTAAACATTTATTAAAGACCTCGGCGCTAATTCCCTCAAGCAGGTGTAAGCTTCCGTCGAGGTGTGAATTATATCCAGAGCAGATACTCTTCGTAATATGCAGAACGCCAGCGGTAAGCCTCTCCAGGTGGAAATTGAATAACTCATGGTTTCTGTCCGTAATCCACGGGTGCTTTGTCACAGATGACGAGAAGAAGAACAGCTTTGTTTCTCTTGTCTTGCTAGCGGAAATAAAGGACATCCGCGGCCTCGCCGTTCCGATGTTCTCTCCGTGGCGAAGGAGCACGGAAGGAACACATGGAGCCTTTCAGTGCTTTCAGTGCCCCCGGGTCACGTAACAACAGGCCCGGCATGGATGGACAATGTTCAGCCATGCAACAAACAGATTTGCTCTCCTCCGAGCATCATCTGCCACCTGGCTTGAACCGAACTGTGCAGCCATGCTTCAGTTCGACTCCGCACACTTACAACTCTGTTTGTTTATTATCCAGGCAGAACAGAGGTGCCATTAGATTCGCATCCTGTTATCGCCGCTGCCTTTGGACGCTCCCGAACTATAAGAAGCCTCCACTGTCTCCGCTTTGGCTCAGGAACCGGTTTCGATTCACACAGAGAACAGCAAGCGCATTAAACTCGTCACTGGACATGAATCCTCCATCTTTACCTTTGTGTGAATGGATCCTTGTTTTATTCACACTGACGGCACAGAAGCCTTTTGGTTCAACCCTCACATAAGACATTTCATTTATTGGGCTCGCTTCAATCTATCTTTTAGTTTACTGTATTTTAAACTTAAAATGCATAATAAACACAAAATTATATCATTCTGGAAAAGGTTCTAAAGCCATTTCGAAAGATTTGCGAGTCCAGCAAACCACACTGAGCACCATTATCCAGAAACGGCAAAAACCTGGAACAGTGGTCGACTTTTCCAGGAGTGGTCGCCCAACCAAAATAACCCCAAGAGTTCGCTTCATGATCCCTAAGACTCTATGGTCTGACAAGACAAAAGTTGAACATTTTCAATGGTGTGTTTTTAGAGAAAAAGAACATCAAAGCATCAGTAAAATATGGTGGTGGTAGTGTGATGGTCTGGGGTTGTTTTGTTTCATTTGTCTGGCCATCTGTTGGTGACCTCAACCTGAACCCAGAACAATGATCCAAAACACACCAGCAAGTCCAGAAAGAAAAAACAAATAAAGTAAAATATGGCGGTGGTAGTATGATGGTCTGGGGTTGTTTTGCTACATTACCTGAAAGTCTTATGTGATAAATGGAACCGTGAATTCGGTTGTCTACCAAAAAATCCTGAAGGTGAATGAAGGAGAATCTGTTGGTGACCTCAACCTGAACCCAGGACAATGATCCAAAACACACCAACAGCAAGAACATTAAACTCGTCACTGGACATGAATCCTCCATCTTTACCTTTGTGTGAATGGATCCTTGTTTTATTCACACTGACGGCACAGAAGCCTTTTGGTTCAACCCTCACATAAGACATTTCATTTATTGGGCTCGCTTGAATCTATCTTTTAGTTTACTGTATTTTAAACTTAAAATACATCATGAACACAAAATTATATTGAAAAACTAAAACCCAAACCTACATGGCCCTTGAGATCGCTCAGTCTGTAAAAGGTTCTAAAGCCATTTCGAAAGCTTTGAGAGTCCAGCAAACCACACTGAGCGCCATTATCCTCAAATGGCAAAAACCTGGAACAGTGGTCGACTTTTTTCAGTGGTTGCCACCCAACCAAAATGACCCCAAGAGCGCAGTGGCGACTCATCCAAGAGTTTGCTTCATGATCCCTAAGACTGTGTGGTCTGACAAGACTAAAATTGAACATTTTGGATGGTGTATTATTAAGAAAAAGAACATCAAAGCAGCAGTAAAATATTGTGGTGGTAGTGTGATGGTCTGTTTTTTTTGCTTCATTATTTGACTTATTTGACGACTCATCCAAGAGTTTGCTTCATGATCCCTAAGACTGTGTGGTCTGACAAGACTAAAGTTGAACATTTTGGATGGTGTATTATTAAGAAAAAGAACATCAAAGCAGCAGTAAAATATTGTGGTGGTAGTGTGATGGTCTGTTTTTTTTTTCTTCATTATTTGACTTATTTGACGACTCATCCAAGAGTTTGCTTCATGATCCCTAAGATTCTATGGTCTGACAAGACAAAAGTTGAACATTTTGGATGGTGTACTTTTAAGAAAAAGAACATCAAAGCAGCAGTAAAATATGATGGTGGTAGTGTGATGGTCTGGTTTTTTTTTTTTGCTTCATTATTTGACGACGCATCCAAGAGTTTGCTTCATGATCCCTAAGACTGTGTGGTCTGACAAGACTAAAGTTGAACATTTTGGATGGTGTATTATTAAGAAAAAGAACATCAAAGCAGCAGTAAAATATGGTGGTGGTAGTGTGATGGTCTGGGGTTGTTTTGCTTCATTACCTGAAAGTCTTATGTGATAAATGGAACCGTGAATTTTGTTGTCTACCAAAAAATCCTGAAGGAGAATGTCTGGCCATCTGTTGGTGACCTCAACCTGAACCCAGGACAAACATCCAACGAAAATTTATTTTAATAACCCTATAAAAAATTATGTTGTATAGAAGTTCATTGTACTCAACATTTCCAAGTCAACTTTTTAGAAATTGCACATTTTCCGAAATTTTACAAAAGTTTATGTGTGACGTGGCACCCCTAAATCTCAATGGATTTCCTCAAAACTTTGCAGAAGACATTTGATGCACCCTAATGGTGAGCGAGTACATGCAGTACTCACAAAGAAATAAATAGCTAGTAAGTCCACGGATGGTAGACATGACACGAAACACAGCGGCTCAGGACTCTTCTTCTTTGTGCTTTTAAACCATGAACTTACTCAATCACCCAAACTCAACAGTTTTGAGAGGTGAAAGTTTTGTCCGGTTTTACCAACTTCTGGTGCCTTAAAAGTTCCGACTTTGGAGTTAGTAAATAAAAAAAAAAAGTTGTTTTTTTCCATGATCGTCTCTTCTTTGCAAGTCCCCAAGGCTGGAATTTGGAACTTTTCTCCAAGCAGATAAAAGGAAAATGTCATTAATTTTAAGTTGACATGCATGAAGTGTATTTTTAGCCGGCAAACAGGGTGACGGGTGCACTAAATTTATTTCTGAACACAGAATGCTTTTGTCGCACATCTGCAGCTTCAGGGGGAATTCGGAGGAGTTCCCCAAACACTGTAGCTCCATTGTTGTGCAGGGTCTCAAACGATGAAAACATGTCCCATAAACATGGTCATGTGACCAGAGATAATGACAACCCATCTGCGTGATGGCAGTTCGCCATGGCCCGGGGGGGTGCTGACCCTTAGCCTAAGATCCTAAGATAGAAACAAACCCTGAGATTCATGCGGGGGAACTCTGTGACATCATTTTCCAGGCACGCTCAGGACACATTATGCTCACTGTTTGAATTCCAAACAAGCCGTTCTTGTCTATGTTCCGAAACGTGATCAATGCTAAATCAGAAGAACGGAAGAACCCCAATCAGATACTCTCATGTTAAAAAGTTGGAAGTAGTGGTTCAAAATGTATAGCAATGTATAGCAAACCTACATTAAAGTCAAATAGGCTGATCAAAAGTAGTTCTTACCCTCTCAAATTTTCAAAAAAGGACTCAATCATGAGTAGTTGCACCATTCTGGTTCGTCACCTAAAACTAAATAAACTAAAATAAACTAAAATAAACTAAAATAAACTAAAATAAACTAAAATAAACTAAAATAAACTAAAATAAAATTAAATAAACTAAAATAAACTAAAATAAACTAAAATTAAATTAAATTAAATTGAATTAAACAAAAAATAAAAAAGTAATAAATAAACTAAACTAAACTAAACTAAACTAAACTAAACTAAAATAAACTAAAATAAACTAAAATTAAATTAAATTAAATTAAATTAAATTAAATTAAATTAAATTAAATTAAATTAAATTAAATTAAATTAAATTAAATTAAATTAAATTAAATTAAATTAGGAAAGCAGGAAGTGAACAAATGTAACAGTTTCTGATTGTAAAAGTACCAGATGGAGGGGTAGGATTTAATAAGCTTTGCTTCTTCCTACTCCTTTTGGACATGTGGAACTGGGAACTGATTATGGGATGCACTCAATTGTAATCTGATGCATGTTCAAATGAAATTAAACCATTACCATTACCATTACCATTACCATTACCACGAACATGAAGGTTTTCAGGCATGAGGGATGTTTGACACCTGTTTGACGGCATTGTTCCATTGAATGATCATGATGGCATCGGGTGGAAAACATCTCAGGTGGGATCTCCTTGTCATGGTAGTAAAGTTGGAACCCAACTTGACCGTCACGGTTTCATTTTTCCTCACAGTAGAATGAAACTTCCAAAAACTTCCATCATGTTTGGTGCGATCCTGCAAATTACATATGTCCAATTTTGTGGCATTGGAGCAAACAAGGCCTTTGAGGGCATTTTTTTTTATTTCTTCAGCTGCATCTGATGGTTCTTGGACTGCACTCGGCACCAGTACCAACCTTCAATTGGGGACAAGGATGGTCCCGTGTCTTTTTTTGTGGTGTACCACTTGACTGTTTTGTTCCATAACCCGAAGGGTTTAAAATTCCATCAGCAGAAATGGCACGCTACGATAGGCCCTGCTTATGCAGCTCAAAAAATATTGGGCGGTACGGGGGCCTGTGCTGCTCACAATCGGAGGGCGACGACTTCCAGTGCCTCCTCAAGGAGTTTCCCAGCCTCACCAGCCCCACCTTCTCCGCCCTCTCTGCCAAGCATGTTGTGGAATGCCACATTGACACCACTGGCCCCCCCGTTCACGCCTGAGCCCGCCGCCTCGACCCCACCGCCTCAACCCCGCCGCCTCGACCCCGCGGCCTCGACCCCGCCACCTCGACCCCGCAAAGTTGGCAGTCGCCACGGCACGGTACACCCACATGTCCCCACTGCCCTGGGCACAGCACGTTTTGTGTTTGTCCGCCACGACGCGCACCGTGGGCCTTTACGGCCACCCTATGAGGGACCATACAGGGTCCTGGAGCACGGCGACAAGTATTTTGTTTTGGACATGGGTGGCCGACGGGAGACTGTCTCAGTGGACTGGCTGAAGGTTGCGCCGGTGGACGACACCCAGCCTATGACACTGCCGGAGCCCACTCGCCGGAGTAGGCCCCCGTTCCCTGGCAAGGCGCCCCCTGCCGTGCCAGGCGTGCCGACCCCTGCATGGACAATCACCACACCCTTCTCCCCTGCCTTGTCCCCACACGCACTGACGATTTTGACTATGGGTGAATTCAGGGGGGGCTTGTGTATTTGTAGGTTACCGGGACATAATTCACGCTGGAACGATCGATAGGGGAAGGGTTGCCACCCGTAAGGGGTGGCCGCAAGGGACGGGGGTTTTCCGCTTCCTGTTGTGGTTGAGAGGCGGGGCTTTCATGTCTTTCATTTCTTACGTAGCAAAGAGTGCAAGTTAATGTTGGGGGGCTTGTGTAGTGGTAGGTTACCGGGACATAATTCACCCTGGAACGATCGATAGGGGAAGGGTTGCCACCCGTAAGGGGTGGGCGCAAGGGACGGGGGTTTTCCGCTTCCTGTTGTGGTTGAGAGACGGGGCTTTCATGTCTTTACGTAGCAAAGAGTGCAAGTTAATGTTGGGGGGCTTGTGTAGTGGTAGGTTACCGGGACATAATTCACCCCGGAACGATCGATAGGGGAAGGGGTTGCCGCGCGTAAGGGGTGGCCGCAAGGGACGGGGGTTTTCCGCTTCCTGTTGTGGTTGAGAGACGGGGCTTTCATTTCTTACGTAGCAAAGAGTGCAAGTTAATGTTGGGGGGCTTGTGTAGTGCTAGGTTACCGGGACATAATTCACCCCGGAACGATCGATAGAGGAGGGGTTGCCACTCGGAGGGGTGGCCGCAAGGGACTGGGGTTTTCCGCTTCCTGTTGTGGTTGAGAGACGGAGCATTCGTAGCAAAGAGTGCAAGTTAATATTTGCAAGAAAAATAAAAGTTTTCGTCCAAATTCGACACTGCGCCTCAGACTCCAGTTCTTCGGCGCTTCATAGTCATCTTAATAGACCCAAATTTCAAACCAAATGTTAAGATCCATATATGGTTTACGGAATAATGTGTGTTTTCTGTGTCAAAACTCTCGGATTCACACTTTGATCCAAATCTGCGCCAACATTTAATGGGTTTTTGGTTGGACCATACCCGACACCTCCACAAACTTTTGTAGTCGTTTTTGTCGAGCCAATTTTGCATAATCTTACTGCATAAGAAACAAAAACATAACCTTCTTGGCAGAGGTAAGAATTCCCAAGTTAGTGCAAAGAATAAATCTAAAACTGTGATGGAAAAACAAGTCGTTTGCGGCAAAAGAATCACTGTCACGTACGTCTGCAGAGAAAAGAGATTATAGGAAGAGAAACCTGGCGCTGCCACGGTGAGCTCTAAGCGCCGGAGCTCGGCTTCCTCCGCCGCCGCCAAACCGATGCAGATCGAAAAATTCAAACAGCAGAGTGCCAAGATCTTTCTGCGGATTCCTCAGGACTTCCAACTAGCTTAGGATTATTCTCCGTTTTGAGCTAATACCTGTGGAGGAAGTAAAGCCTGAAGGATGGGATTATTTAATGTGGCACTTTAATGTGTGACATGCTAATCATGTCTCAGAACAGGAATACTTCAACCATTTAAACTTTCGTCAAGGGAGGAGAGACGTGCTCAGGAAGTAAGCCTCAAAGCCCCAAAAAAAACCAGCGGCGCCCTCACCCCCACCGCTTACGACGCCACCTTACACCGCAAGAACCTGCTCGAACGCTACAATGACACATTGTCGCGGCTGAGAAGCTGAGCTGCCGGGCGGCGACGACACGGGGAGTCGTCAATCCAGACGACTCGCACCGTGCCAATGGAGGTGATGTCACAATCCTCGCCTACCGCGGATTTACGCACAAAAGCTGAGTTTTCTCCTGGATTGCAAAGTTTAACACGGTGCTTTGACGCCATCTAAGTCGAGACTTGTGTCCGTGGTCATTAATGACGAAACACATGAAGCGTCGCCGTTATTAAAGCCGCCTCTGTGTCTTTAAGGATGACACTCAGATAGCGGCGAGGAAATCAATGACAGGCCCGAGAGCCGGCGGTCTGGCAGTCTTTGACACGCAACAACGGAAGGTAAATTATTGGAACTTTAATTACTTTGATCCGTCATGCATTGTAGCATTGTGTCAGCAAAGTCAATGCCATGACAGACGCCCGAACAAAGGCCAGCGCCACATTTTCATAACGTCTTTACTCCCGTTTTTTTTTTTTTTTTCATGCCTGATTAAAGCCGCAGTGTCAAGGACCAGAGACCCCCCCTCCCTCCCGCCATACACGGATTCAGAAACTCATTTTGTTTACTCAACTCATTACTGAAGTCAACCATTGAATGGCGCTCCATTATGGGCCTCTGAACCGCGGCTTTACAAAACAAGCACAATGCGCCTCGCTATCGCCGTTATCACATTGTACGAGCGTAATGTATCCTGTTTTTGCCGCCATAAATATAAGTCTCTGTGTTGAGCTAAATTAAGAAGGATTTGCCCGCACAATAAGCAAAACAATGACACAAACTCACAGAGTAAATGAGCGAAAGGAGAAATTTCCCTTTTTATTTCATCAAAGCATGAACAAAATTACTCCTTTTTTAAGCATTTCATGAATATTCTGCCACTTAGTCTTGGGATGAATCTGCAGGATTGTTCTGCAGACTGATAAATGGCGAGTATATGAGTTAATTTCCAGGCACACATTAATCTCTGCGATGGAATAAATAGGTAATTGATATGTCGCCAAATGGGCGCAACCCCTCCGAAAAAAAAAAAAAAAAGTTCTGCACATGCAAACTAAGACCATCATCTGCATTATTAATTGCGCGGGCTTGCGGAAAAAGAAGGCTTTTCGTCTTCATTCAAGTACAATTAAGCAAAACTGTTGTCGTGTGGAGAAATAGTCGGCTGTCATCAAGAAAGTCTTGATTCATTAGCAGCTCGGGGATTTGCCGACTTCAATCTTAATCGCTCCACTGATGCTTCATAGTTGTGTCTGTCGCTGATTTGTATTTTATTCTATCCTGCACTTTTGGGATAATCCTGCACAATGTCACCGCTGCAGAGGACAGTCAGGACGTTGCGTTTACTTCCTTTTCGGCGCTCGTCAACACGCATTCAAATAGGATACTCTTATTACTTGTGCTGTTGGTTCTCGGAAAACTTTTAGCTCTGCAGGGATTGGTGAGGTCAGGGGTCACTGATGTTGGCTCTCGTTGCTGTGTGGTGGATTTTGGAAAGGCCCTGCGGATGCTTGCTGTTGGATTTTTACCAGGGCGGTAAAGGTATGCCAGTGCTCAACATGTGACTTTAGGTTCGACATATGACTGTACCGCATCAGGATTTTATTTAATTTTATTTAATTTTATTTAATTTTATTTAATTTAATTTAATTTTATTTAATTTAATTTTATTTAATTTTATTTAATTTTATTTAATTTTATTTAATTTAATTTAATTTAATTTTATTTAATTTTATTTAATTTTATTTAATTTTATTTAATTTTATTTAATTTTATTTAATTTTATTTTATTTTATTTACACTGGAAGCTTGGCTTGTGTTGAAGCGCTAACACAGGGGTGGGCAAACGACGGCCCGGGGGCCACATCCGGCCCGCCAAGTGTTTGAATACGGCCCGCCCAATCTTTTCCAAAGTATTTAATTTAAACTCAACATACAACCTGGCATCATGGCCTGAGCCAACCTTTTGATGGTTTTATCAATTTCGTTTTTTGACATGGTCTGTTGTTTACAAAGTGCTCCTGAAAAAAGGGACTCAAGCACATAATAATAATTATCATTATTATTATTAGATTATTATATTAATGCTAATTATTATATTAATTATATATAATATTATTGTTATATTTGCATATTTTACATAATAATAATATAATAATTATTATTTTAATTTTATTGTAATTATTATAATATTTTATTATTTTAAAAATATTTAAATATAAATATAAAATAATAAATAATAATAGCAGATTGCATGACAATTTTACAGATACAATAATACCAGGTGGACTGTTACGTGTAAAATATATAGTCTGCCCCCCCCCCCGTAAATTTTGTCATATCAATGCGGCCCGCGAGTCAAAAAGTTTGCCCACCCCTGCTCTAACAGTAACCAAAAAAACTGTATTTTTTTTCCATAAGAAATAATGTACCATAATGTACCGGACTATAGACTGCACCGGTATGGAAGCCACACCCACTAAATTTAAAGTGATATTTTTTTTTAGCATTTGATCTGAATGCCCTTACATCCTAAACAGGGAAAAGTGCAAGCTACACTTTCACTGTTGTATAGATTATTATTTAATAATAATAATAATAAATTTTGTATAGCGCTTATTAGAGTACTCAAAAACGCTTTACAGTAGAGGAAAAAAGAAATAGAAAAAAAAAGTAGGGCGGCACGGTGGTCGAGTGGTTAGTGCGCAGACCTCACAGCTCGGAGACAAGGGTTCAATTCCACACAAGTGAAGACCCAACAGTTGAGAATCTGACTTTCCCGAACAGATTAATGACGTCACACCCTGACATGGGCAGCTGATAGTGTCCCCATTATAGTTGGGAGGGCAAGGTGAGTAGCGGAGAGTAGACATGAAAATGGAGGCGCATGTACTAAGAGTTGTGCCACCAAAAATGAATAGGAAATTGAGTAGAATTGATAAAAGTGGAGTGATACGCCTTCTCTGTTTATCACCGAATGAGCTAAAGTTGAGCTAAAATTCAGGCAAATTAAATTAATCGCTGCCGGACCGGAGCAGGAGGGGATAGAGAAGAAGAAAAAAAAACAAAGGGGGCAGCGTGGGGACAACAGAGGAGCGAGAGGCGGGGTACACCCTGGACTGGTGGCCAGCCAATCCCAGTGCACATATAGACAAACAACCATTCACACTCACATTCATACCTATGGACAATTTGGAGTCGCTAATTAACCTAGCATGTTTTTGGAATGTGGGAGGAAACCGGAGTACCCGGATAAAAAACCCACGCATGCACGGGGAGAACATGCAAACTCCACACAGAGATGGCCGAGGGTGGAATTGAACCCTGGTCTCCTAGCGGTGTGAGGTCTGTGCGCTAACCACTCGACCGCCGTGCAGCCCAATCAGTCCAGACATGATTTATTAGTGAAAATAAGCGGTAGAAAATGAATGAATGAATAAAATCTAATCGATTTTATTGCAAATGTTGATCAGTGATCAGTCCAGACATGATTTATTAGGCAGGGTGGACCCTGCCTCTCACCCAAAGACAGCTGGGATAGGCTCCAGCACCCCTGTACTACCCTTGTAAAGATAAGGGGTAGAAAATGAATGAATTAATAAAATTTAATAACCGATTTTATTGCAAATGTTGATCAGTGATCAGTCCAGATATGATTTATTAGGCAAGGTGGACCCTGCCTCTCACCTGAAGACAGCTGGGATAGGCTCCAGCACCCCTGCGCGACTCTTGTGAAGATAAGCGGTAGAAAATAAATGAATTAATAAAATTTAATAACTGATTTTATTGCAAATGTTGATCAGTGATCAGTCCAGATATGATTTATTAGGCAAGGTGGACCTTGCCTCTCACCTGAAGACAGCTGGGATAGGCTCCAGCACCCCTGCGCGACTCTTGTGAAGATAAGCAGTAGAAAATAAATGAATTAATAAAATTTAATAACCGATTTTATTGCAAATGTTGATCATTTGCAATAAAATCCCATTATGATCGCTTTTGATTCACCAAAAAGATTCAAACGGCTACAGAAATGACTTGATGATTCCCCTCACACTTCGATAAGTTCATGGAAAATTGGAACATTTCAAAATGTTCTTTATGCACTGGCACGCAACCCTGCATGGTTTATACACTCCTGTAAACCATCAAATGGCACGCAAAATTGTGTACCACTGCGAGGAAAAAGGTCATGTGAGTACAAACGAATTAACCAAAACGTCTTAACCCTAAAACGATGAATTCCGACTCAGCTTTAACTCAGCATCTGATTAATGAATTGATTATGAAGTCATCGGAGTGCGGATGCGTGTTTTGCATATTAAGTAAAAAATAACCAGACTTCTGCAAAGTTCGCACCCAAAAGTACACGCCGAATCATATCTGGGGTTCCAAACTTCAAATATGAACTCTCTGCAGGAAATAGAAATCATACTTCGCTCTTAATTTGTATCGATGGCCTGGAAGAATTCAGCGTACTTTGCAGTTCTGAAAAGAGCGAAGATGTTTAAGTGGAGATTAATTCCAATTTCTGCTTGCTCAGTACTTGTAAAACTAAAGCAATTTATATTCCTTCTCTTAACGATCACCCTTTCTCTGATTGCGGTAATGTAATCTAATTGTAATTATGATAGTATCTGGATCACAGAGACCTTAACATGATTGGAGCTACTCCATTGCATTAAAAACTCATTTTTGAATAATGATGAAAGGAGCACTGGAAAATGTGGAAGTATTCATTTTTTTTCGTTATCTCTGTTTTGTGAGGGGATCTTGTCCCCCCTGCCCCCCCAGCCCGCGTTCAATTCCGTCACAGTTCTGGTTTAAATGACATAAAGAAATGGATCGGGAGAGTGTGTGAGGAAGGAGGGGAAACGAACCGCTCTAATTAAATGTATCAATGGCTCATCAGTGGCTGCGGGATAGCGGCGTCCCGCAGGGAAGTTCACCCCCGTTTGCTTATCACAAACAAGTACCTCCCACGCGACGTTTTGCCTCGTGGGAAAACCGTACTTGCACCTACAAGCATTTTACGGCACTTTTATCAGAACATGCCGGCCGTGCAATTTCGCTTAAACGTGCGCTATGGCTAATGCTAACTAACAGTATGAAATGAGATGCTAATGGCTAACGAATACGCTGTGACCGCCTACATGGCAGAGCAAGAACCTTTAAATCACCTGCACCGAGTTCTCGGAGCAGGTGGAGACCAAAGCTTCTGGAACAAATCTCCCGTGAAAACCTAGCGGGTGGCGGGGGCGTGGACTGGGGTGGGGGGGTGAAATCAGCTCCGCTGAGCCGCCTCTGCTGCTCGGTCAGTGCAATATTTGCAATGACTGATAAGCGGCTCTGAAACTCGAGAAAGCCAAATTTCAAGCTGGGCCTAGAACCCCCCCCCCCCTCCAAATATCTTATATATTTGTACGGGGGCTGTTTGCAACAGTTCCACAATTATCTGGGCAAGTATCTCATGGTGGCGTATCAAGCGAATAGCATGCAAGGTGCATTCAAGGACATTGGGTCATTATTTTGCCAGCTTCTTCCCTGCAAACATCAAGTTCCACATGTCCGAAAGGAGTAGGAAGAAGCAAAGCTTATTAAATTCTACCCCTCCATTTGGTATTTTTACAATCAGTAACTGTTACATTTGTTCACTTCCTGCTTTCATAATATAGTCAAAGTTTTTTTTTAAATGTTTTATTCATTCATTCATTCATTTTCTACCGCTTTTCCTCACGAGGGTCGCGGAGGGGTGCTGGAGGTGGCCAGCCAATCACAGGGCACATATAGTCAAACAACCATTCACACTCACATTCATACCTACGGACAATTTGGAGTCGCTAATTAACCTAGCATGTTTTTGGAATGTGGGAGGAAACCGGAGTAAACCCACGCATGCACCATGCAAACTCCACACAGACATGGCCGAGAATGGAATTGAACCCTGGTCTACTAGCTGTGAGGTCTGCGCGCTAACCACACGACCGCCGTGCCGCCCCCGTTCATGATTAGTTCATGGAAATTTTGAACATTTCAAAATGTTCTTTGTGCACTGGCACGCAACCGTGCATGGTTTATACACTCCTGTAAACCAATCAATTGGCATGCAAAATTGTGTGAGTAAAAATGAGGATACAAAATTAACCAAAATGTCTTAACCCTAAAACGATGAATTTAAGTTTTTTTAAAAAAATATATTATTATTTTTAAAATTTTTAATAATTTTTTAATAATTTTAATATTTTTTTAATAATTTTATTTTTGTAATTTTTTGTAATTTTTTGTCACATACTGAAATACGAGGTGATAATAATGGGTACCATAGTAAGTGTCAATATAGTAGTCATGTTTAGTTCATGTATGTGTTGATTCCACATATGTGTGCGTTATAATATGCTGTGACATTTGTCCTTTACATGAGTGACACCTGCCTGCCGCAGTCGTCCTCCCTCCCCGCCAACAAACTCTAACTTCGCCGACAGAAACAGTACCCCCCCCCCCCGCCCCCCAACCCCCAAACCCCAGGCTGAAAATCCATCTGTGCATGTATTTGTTTTCTTTCCCTTTAATGCACTGCAGTCAGTCAGCCATGGCAAACGTGTGACTACTCCCCTTCCCATGATGCAGTGCATCGCCTCTCCAACGCCACCTGGGTGCTGTTGTGGCTCCGAGGTGAAGATGTGCACATCAAACTTTGTTGTCTGAGGGCATGAGCCGATATTTCATTTGCAGACAGAAAAAAAAAAAAAATGGACTTGAGGCAAGTATGATTTTTTTAAAACATGTGTTAGCATGACTGTGTTGCTGCAATCAAACTTTGAGTAAACAAGGTCCGACACGAGCGGGAAAATATCGCAAATTTTCATATAAATAAATCACAACAATATTAATCAATTCATATTTCACATTCTAAAAACATGCTAGGTTAATTAGCGACTCCAAATTGTCCATAGGTATGAATGTGAGTGTGAATGGTTGTTTGTCTATATGTGCCCTGTGATTGGCTGGCCACCAGTCCAGGGTGGACCCCGCCTCTCGCCCCAAGACAGCTGGGATAGGCTCCAGCATCCCTGTAATACCCTTGTGAAGATAAGCGGTAGAAAATGAATGAATTAATATAATCTAATAACTGATTTTATTGCAAATGTTGATCAGTGATCAATCCAGACATGATTTATTAGGCAGGCCTCTCACCCGAAGACAGCTGGGATAGGCTCCAGCACCCCCGTACTACCCTTGTAAAGATAAATGGTAGAAAATGAATGAATTAATAAAATCTAATAACCGATTTTATTGCAAATGTTGATCAGTGATCAGTCAAGACATGATTTATTTAAGCAGGGTGGACCCTGCCTCTCACCCAAAGACAACTGGGATAGGCTCCAGCACCCCTGTACTACCCTTGTGAAGATAAGCGGTAGAAAATGAATGAATTAATAAAATCTAATAACCGATTTTATTGCAAATGTTTATCAGAGATCAGTCCACACATGATTTATTAGGCAGGGTGGACCCTGCTTCTCACCTGAAGACAGGTGGGATAGGCTCCAGCACCCCTGTACTACCCTTGTGAAGATAAGCGGTAGAAAATGAATGAATTAATAAAATCTAATAACCGATTTTATTGCAAATGTTGATCAGTGATCAGTCCAGACATGATTTATTTAAGCAGGGTGGACCCTGCCTCTCACCCAAACACAGCTGGGATAGGCTCCAGCACCCCCGTACTACCCTTGTAAAGATAAACGGTAGAAAATGTATGAATTAATAAAATCTAGTAACCGATTTTATTGCAAATGTTGATCAGTGATCAGTCCAGAAATGATTTATTTAAGCAGGGTGGACCCTGCCTCTCACCCAAAGACAGCTGGGATAGGCTCCAGCACCCCTGTATTACCCTTGTGAAGATAAGCGGTAGAAAATGAATGAATTAATAAAATCTAATAACCGATTTTATTGCAAATGTTGATCAGTGATCAGTCCACACATGATTTATTAGGCAGGGTGGACCCTGCTTCTCACCTGAAGACAACTGGGATAGGCTCCAGCACCCCTGTACTACCCTTGTAAAGATAAGCGGTAGAAAATAAATGAATTAATAAAATCTAATAACCGATTTTATTGCAAATGTTTATCAGAGATCAGTCCACACATGATTTATTAGGCAGGGTGGACCCTGCTTCTCACCTGAAGACAGGTGGGATAGGCTCCAGCACCCCCGTACTACCCTTGTGAAGATAAGCGGTAGAAAATGAATGAATTAATAAAATCTAATAACCGATTTTATTGCAAATGTTGATCAGTGATCAGTCCAGACATGATTTATTTAAGCAGGGTGGACCCTGCCTCTCACCCGAAGACAGATGGGATAGGCTCCAGCACCCCCTGTACTACCCTTGTAAAGATAAACGGTAGAAAATGAATGAATTAATAAAATCTAATAACCGATCTTATTGCAAATGTTGATCAGAGATCAGTCCACACATGATTTATTAGGCAGGGTGGACCCTGCTTCTCACCTGAAGACAGCTGGGATAGGCTCCAGCACCCCCCGTGCTACCCTTGTGAAGATAAGTGGTAGAAAATGAATGAATTAATAAAATCTAATAACCGATTTTATTGCAAATGTTGATCAGTGATCAGTCCACACATGATTTATTTAAGCAGGGTGGACCCTGCCTCTCGCCTGAAGACAGCTGGGATAGGCTCCAGCACCCCTGCGCACTACCCTTGTAAAGATAAACGGTAGAAAATGAATGAATGAATATAATCGAATAACCAATTTTATTGCAAATGTTAGGCTCTTTGAAACTTATAACATATGGTAGTAGTAATCACATGGCTGTAAAAAAATAAAATTACAGTCAACTAATGTAATTTGTATGTAAAAGTATGTACATATACTTGCCACGCAGACGCAAAAGGGCTCACTCCGTTCATGCCATTGTTCTTTGGAACAAATGCATCATGATGCATCTTCGTGTGAAGGCCAGTAAACTTATTGAGTTAATTTGCATTAATTATGCTATTAAGTCATTAATGTGATGAATTAATGAAGTAAAGTCTTTCATGAAAAGTTCCCTCGGTGTTCATATGAGTAGGTATCCTGGTCGTGATCTTCCACATTCAGACTGGAGGTGTCTTCAGGGGATCTGATCTCACTGTATTCCAATGAGGCCCTTATCATCGCCCATTGAAGGGTCACAGGAGAACCAGAACCTTGATGAGACGTTATGATCATCTTAGTCATCTCGGCGGTCTCGGGGGGGGGGGGGGGGGGGGGGGGTTCCTCTCACTTCTGCAATAACGACTCGCTGATTGGACTCTGGACACCCTGCAGATGCTAGCAGCTGGTCCGAGCGAGGCCTCATTTTGCTTGCTAATAAATGTACACATGCACGCGTGTACATATGTTCTGCCGCTGAGATGTAAAGGAATCCACATATCTGTGGGCCCAATTATCCCCACCTCGGGTGAAATGATTAAAAGAATTGGAATCTGGCGTTCCAAGGAATGCAAAGAGCTTTGGGGAAGTGTGTACTTTTGTAGCGCTCCAAGGCCGTTGATGACATGAAAACAATTAAAAGTGAGTTTAGGAGGCCCTTGAGTCAATTAATTTCATTCCGGCGGTGAGCTGGAGGCGGTCTCTTAGCAACCGTACCCCTTCTCCGCAACCTTTGCCCCCTTTTTGGCAGTGACGGGAATGTTTCCTTAGGTGTCTCTTCATTGTGATTGGTTGAGGTCTTCCGTGGATGTTAGCTCCTCCCTGAAGGGAACCTGGCATATCTCAAAGAGGAAAAAAAAAAACTCTGCGGGGAGTGAAGGATGCTGGATTTTACGGGATTTGACGGGATTTGACTCCCAGAAGTAGCAAGGTGACAAACCGTGTTAGGGATGGGGCCATTGGGGGGCGGTTGGGTCCTCTGTGAGCATACAGCACAAAGAAGTTCATTCATTCATTCATTCATTTTCTACCGCTTTTTCCTTACGAGGGTCGCAGGGGTGCTGGAGCCTATCCCAGCTGTTTTTGGGCGAGAGGCGGGGTACACCCTGCCAATCCCAGTTCCCAGTCCCAGTTCCACTTGTCCAAAAGTAGTAGGAAGAAGCAAAGCTTATTAAATCCTACCCCTCCATCTGGTACTTTTACAATCACTAACTGTTACATTTGTTCACTTCCTGCTTTCATAATATAGTTGAAGTTTTTTTTTTATGTTTTATTCATTCATTCATTCGTTTTCTACTGCTTTTCCTCACGAGGGTCGCGGAGGGGTGCTGGAGCCAATCTGGTGGTGGCCAGCCAATCACAGGGCACATATAGTCAAACAACCATTCACACTCACATTCATACCTATGGACAATTTGGAGTCGCTAATTAACCTAGCATGTTTTTGGAATGTGGGAGGAAACCGGAGTACCCGGAGTAAACCCACGCATGCACGGGGAGAACATGCAAACTCCACACAGAGATGGCCGAGAGTGGGAATTGAACCCTGGTCTACTAGCTGTGAGGTCTGAGCGCTAACCACACGACCGCCGTGCCGCCCCGTTCATGATTAGTTCATGGAAATTTTGAACATTTCAAAATGTTTTTTGTGCACTGGCACGCAACCGTGCATGGTTTATACACTCCTGTAAACCAATCAATTGGCATGCAAAATTGTGTACCACTGCACGAGTATACAAAATTAACCAAAATGTCTTAACCCTAAAACGATGAATTTAAGTTTTTATTTGTTTTTTTTTAATTTTTTCATTTTTTTTTAACCACTTTTTTTAACCACTCGACCACCGTGCCGCCTATAAAGAAGTTGTTACAGGAAAAAGAGAGATACCAACACTGTAAGGGAGCGGGTTAAAAAAAAAAAAAAAAAAAAAGTGGCAGAATTCAGGGGTGTAAATGATGAATTACTTTTCATCAAGTGAGAGGAAACATACTCCGGAACAATCCAGAAAACGGAGCAGGGAGAGTCTGACCTCGTGCTTCAGAGCAGCCAATATCTTCATTCAAGAAGACAACCATGAAATTACACAGAAAATGGGATTGTCATGAGCGGGCCCTTGAAAATCTTGGTGTACAGTCATTATGGCGGAGAGAGAGCCTTCATCCACACATCATACCCACTAAAAGAAGGCGAGCTGGGTGTGTACCCCCCCCCCCCGGGGGAGCAGCCCCAGGGTCGGGCTCAGTGTAATAGGAACCCGTTGGATCTTTTTCTAAACTGTAACACGTCGTACTACATCATCGGAAAAAAAAAAAAAAACGAGGAACATCACCAGCAGGAGCATGTCTTTCACGGCTTGACATAGCGTTTTTTTTTTTTTTTGGCACTCGTACGCGTGGAACCGTGGAACCGTGGAACCGATCTTTAGTTCTAGTTCACGCCTCCCATGTTGTACATGTGGAAAATAAGCAGAAAACACGAATATAGGAGAGTATAGATTGGCGAGTATACAGTAGTGATAACAAGGCCCCGCCCATGTGTGTTGGTGATGTACCTGTCAGGCCCCCCCACCTCCTGGCCCCGATGTTGAGGTGCGGTGCGCCTGTTTTTGAACACTTTCCCTCCATAAAGACATTCATTCATTCATTCATTCATTCATTTTCTACTGATTATCCTCACACGGGTCGCAAAGGGTGCTGGAGCCTACCCCAGCTGTCTTCGGGTGAGCGGCAAGGTCCACCCTGCCTAATAAATAATGTCCAGACTGATCACTGATCAACATTTGCAATAAATTTGGTTATTAGATTTTATTAATTCATTCATTTTCTACCACTTATCTTCACAAGGGTAGTACAGGGGTGCTGGAGCCTACCCCAGCTGTCTTCGGGTGAGCGGCAAGGTCCACCCTGCCTAATAAATAATGTCCGGACTGATCACTGATCAACATTTGCAATAAAATCGATTATTAGATTTTATTAATTCATTCATTTTCTACCGCTTATCTTCACAAGGGTAGTACAGGGGTGCTGGAGCCTATCCCAGCTGTCTTTGGGCAAGAGGTGGGGTCCAACCTGCCTAATGAATCATGTCCGGACTGATCACTGATCAACATTTGCAATAAAATTGATGATTAGATTTTATTCATTCATTCATTTTCTACCGCTTATCTTCACAAGGGTAATACAGGGGGTGCTGGAGCCTATCCCAGCTGTCTTCGGGCGAGATAAATCATGTCTGGACTGATCACTGATCAACATTTGCAATAAAATCGGTTATTAGATTTTATTAATTCATTCATTTTCTACCGCTTATCTTCACAAGGGTAGTACAGGGGTGCTGGAGCCTATCCCAGCTGTCTTTGGGCAAGAGGTGGGGTCCAACCTGCCTAATGAATCATGTCTGGACTGATCACTGATCAACATTTGCAATAAAATTGATGATTAGATTTTATTCATTCATTCATTTTCTACCGCTTATCTTCACAAGGGTAATACAGGGGGTGCTGGAGCCTATCCCAGCTGTCTTCGGACGAGATAAATCATGTCTGGACTGATCACTGATCAACATTTGCAATAAAATCGGTTATTAGATTTTATTCTGCTTATCTTCACAAGGGTAGTACAGGGGTGCTGGAGCCTACCCCAGCTGTCTTGAGGTGAGAGGCAGGGTCCACCCTAACTAATAAATCATGTCTGGACTGATCACTGATCAACATTTGCAATAAAATCGGTTATTAGATTTTATTCATTTTTTACATTTTCTAGGCGGGGTCCACCCTGGACTGGTGGCCAGCCAATCACAGGGCACATATAGACAAACAACCATTCACACTCACATTCATACCTATGGACAATTTGGAGTCGCTAATTAACCTAGCATGTTTTTTTTTTGGAATGTGGGAGGAAACCGGAGTACCGGGAGAAAACCCACGCATACACAGGGAGAACATGCAAACTCGACATAGAGATTGCCGAGGTTGGAATTGAACCCTGGTGTTCTAGCTGTGAGGTCTGCGTGCTAACCACTTGGGCACCGCGCCACCCAGAAGGTTTGAGTCCGTCCGAGTGCTGGGGGTGTGATGAGTCTGTTGACGCCGTTGTGTTCCAAAGTTCCACTTCTATGAAAGTTGTTTTTTTTTTAAAAGGCCAGCGACTCCAAAACAAAACGCTCCATGCGATACGGCTTTTTCCCAGTGTTGCGAAACAAGTCCGTAAGTAGGACTTCCAGCCTCGGCAGGGCTGGATGAAAGACTAAAGATGTTCATAGCATATTTGCTTGCCTTTATTGTCCCTTCAGGGGAAACTCGCCGGCTGCAGCCATTAAAAATAGAACACAGAACGTGCTTCAAACAACGTAAGACATGAATACTGTTGCTTTTGATTGCGCATTGATTAAACACAATTTAGAGCGTTATGAACTTCTAATAAGCACCAAAACCATGAGATGTTTCACCTTTCAGGTTCTTGTTTGTACAGTTGCTGGCCATCCAGCGCCAAAGTCTCGTCTTTCCGATCCCGAATGTTTGAAACGCTATCAAAGAGTTGGCGTGGCAACAAAGCGGGAAACTTTAAAGGCTTCCACCTTTACCGCGATCTGGCGGGGGCTCGTCTCTCAAAGGTAAATAAGTGTGAAATGGGACATGTGTTTCCCATCCGCTCCCTTTGTCACACATGTTCTCCTTTCTGTCTGATTAACATTCCACCTATTCCAGGTCCCGCCGCTGCGATCTACTTGCCAAAACACTTCCCCCCGGACCTCCCTCCACCTGGAACCACACATCATCTCTCAAAGCCCACACTTCCTGTCCATCTGAGATCCATCGGGGCCGATCAAGAGGCGCTCCCGAGTGTAGGCTGACAAGATCCCGGGTCTTTGTGTTTATTCTGGAATTCTTTGCTCCCACTGATGGATTGTTTATTGCTCTTCATTAGACGATGGTAATTATTTGAATAATAAGCCAACACGGATGGATCTTGCTTGAATCTGATGCCGCGGTTCTGATCGGCGCCGGCGGCTGTGTCTTGAGAACATCATGAGACAGGAAATCAAGCAGAGGCGAAAGAAAAACATTTTTTTTTTTTTATTTAGTCACATGAAAAATATGAAAAAAAAACGAGTCTTTTCTCCACAATTTTAAAAATCAGCTCGTTCATACGTTACGCCAGTCTTTGATTGGCTGCATCAAAAAACACAATTATTGAATTTTGATATGGCTTGGTACTAAAAGTGTTCCAATATATGTAAAAAAAACACATGGAAAATATTTTTCCAATACATGATTATTTAGGAGTGTTTAAACTTTATATGTATGTCAAATATCCATCAGTACTACATAAAATTCAGGGTAAAGCCGTGTGAACATGTCCCATTTACTGCCATTCATTTTGTCAATGGGAAAAATGAATGGAGAATCTTGAAATTTGAAAAAAATACTTTAATAACCCTAGAAAAATGATGTTGTATAGAAGTTCAAGTTCATTTTTTTTTTTTTTTTTCATAATTCATCACTTAGAGATGCTTTAGATAGAGTCCTCGTCCCTTCGCAGGCCCGATCATCCATATAGCAGAACTAAATGTTGATTATCAAAGCATATATTTCACACACTACTAATAAAGCTTCATATTCATGACTTATGTAGCAAATGGCTAGTTCACTAGTCATGGGAAAAAACATTTCTTTTACCGACTCCGGTTCTTATGAGTCACTGACTGAACGGCTTACGTACAAAAGAGTCTCCACCCCCGTTGAAAACACAGATTTGACTTGTCCCATATTTAATTACGCCCACAAAAGTGAATGCTGCACATATTTAAGGTAAAATGATTGACTCTAAATACCATGAATAAAATAGGGCTGCACGGAGGTCGAGTGGTTAGCACGCAGACCTCACTGCTAAGAGACAAGGGTTCAATTCCACCCTCGGACGGTTTTCTCCAGGTACTCCGGTTTCCTTCCACATTAAAAAAAAAAAAAACATGCTAGGTTAATTGGTCCAAATTGTAAATAGGTATGAATGTGAGTGTGAATGGTTGTTTGTCTATATGTGCCCTGTGATTGGCTGGCCACCAGTCCAGGTTGTACCCCGCCTCTCGCCCCAAGAGAGCTGGGATAGGCTCCAGCACCCCCCGGGACCCTCGTGAGGAAAAGCGGCAGATAATGAATGAATGAAAAACATACATAAGTCGTTGCGGAGTATAAGTCGCACAAGGCCAAAAATGCATAATTAGGTAGAAAAAAACATACATAAGTCACTGCGGAGTATAAGATGCACAAGGCCAAATTTGCATAATTAGGTAGAAAAAAACATACATAAGTCGCTCCGGAGTATAAGTCACACAAGGCCACAAATGCATCAATAGGTAGAAAAAAACATACATAAGTTGCTCCGGAGTATAAGTCACACAAGGCCAAAAATGCATAATTAGGTAGAAAAAAACATACATAAGTTGCTCCGGAGTATAAGTCGCACAAGGCCAAAAATGCATAATTAGGTAGAAAAAAACATACATAAGTCGCTCCGGAGTATAAGTGCACAGGGCCAAAAATGCATAATTAGATAGAAAAAAACATACATAAGTCGCACTGTAGTAAAGGTCACACAAGTCCACAAATGCATCAATAGGTAGACAAAAACATACATAAGTCGCTCCGGAGTATAAGTCGCACAAGGCCAAAAATGCATAATTAGGTAGAAAAAAACATACATAAGTCGCTCCGGAGTATAAGTCGCACAAGGCCAAAAATGCATAATTAGGTAGAAAAAAACATACATAAGTCACTCCGGTGTATAAGTCGCACAAGGCCAAAAATGCATAATTAGATAGAAAAAAACATACATAAGTCACTCCGGAGTATAAGTCACACAAGGCCACAAATGCATCAATAGGTAGAAAAAAACATACATAAGTCGCTCCGGAGTATAAGTCGCAAAAGGCCAAAAATGCATAATTAGGTAGAAAAAAACATACATAAGT
This sequence comes from Doryrhamphus excisus, assembly GCF_037039965.1. Lineage (NCBI taxonomy): Eukaryota > Metazoa > Chordata > Actinopteri > Syngnathiformes > Syngnathidae > Doryrhamphus > Doryrhamphus excisus. The sequence continues at coordinate 16,895,161 of NC_136371.1, forward strand.
CACTCCGGAGTATAAGTCACACAAGGCCACAAATGCATAATTAGATAGAAAAAAACATACATAAGTCACTCCGGAGTATAAGTCACACAAGGCCACAAATGCATCAATAGGTAGAAAAAAACATACATAAGTCGCTCCGGAGTATAAGTCGCACAAGGCCAAAAATGCATAATTAGGTAGAAAAAAACATACATAAGTCACTCCGGAGTATAAGTCACACAAGGCCACAAATGCATCAATAGGTAGAAAAAACATACATAAGTCGCACTGGAATATAAGATGCACAAGGCCAAATTTGCATAATTAGATAGAAAAAAACATACATAAGTCGCTCCGGAGTATAAGTCGCACAAGGCCAAAAATGCATAATTAGGTAGAAAAACACATACATAAGTCGCTCCGGTGTAAGTCACGAACATAACACCAACGAACACTTCCGAAAAAAAATGAAAAAACTAAAAAAATAAAATTTAGGAAACACATTAACAAAATAAATTAACCAAGTTACAAACTAGAAATAGATCGAACCGAGGCCCAGATCGACAGGAATGGAGGCCGATGATTTCGGCGAAATGAACATGTGAGTGTGCATGGTGTGCTGAACAACTGAAATAGCTGCTTCACAGTGTTTTACAAAGTACAAAATGAGGACATACATTTAGTTTTATTTTCTTTATTTGAACGAGTCGGTGAACAAGTTACCAAAGACACGTACCCAAGTGCCCCAGTTCAGTAAATAGCTCATGTGAGTGTGCATGGTGTGCTGAACAACTGAAATAGCTGCTTCACAGTGTTTTGCAAAGTAGAAAATGAGGACATACATTTAGTTTTATTTTCTTTATTTGAACGAGTCGGTGAACAAGTTACCAAAGACACGTACCCAAGTGTACCAGTTCAGTAAATAGCTCACGTGAGTGTGCATGGTGTGCTGAACAACTGAAATAGCTGCTTCACAGTGTTTTGCAAAGTACAAAATGAGGACATACATTTAGTTTTATTTTCTTTATTTGAACGAGTCGGTGAACAAGTTACCAGAGACACGTACCCAAGTGTACCAGTTCAGTAAATAGCTCATGTGAGTGTGCATGGTGTGCTGAACGAGACATGAAATAACTGCTTTACAGTGTTTTGCAAAGTAGAAAATGAGGACATTTAGTTTTTTTTCTTTATTTGAACGAGTCGGTGAACAAGTTACCAAAGACACGTACCCAAGTGCCCCAGTTCAGTAAATAGCTCATGTGAGTGTGCATGGTGTGCTGAACGAGACATGAAATAGCTGCTTTACAGTGTTTTGCAAAGTAGAAAATGAGGACATACATTTAGTTTTATTTTCTTTATTTGAACGAGTCGGTGAACAAGTTACCAAAGACACGTACCCAAGTGTACCAGTTCAGTAAATAGCTCATGTGAGTGTGCATGGTGTGCTGAACGAGACATGAAATAACTGCTTTACAGTGTTTTGCAAAGTAGAAAATGAGGACATTTAGTTTTTTTTCTTTATTTGAACGAGTCGGTGAACAAGTTACCAGAGACACGTACCCAAGTGTCCCAGTTCAGTAAATAGCTCATGTGAGTGTGCATGATGTGCTGAACGAGACATGAAATAGCTGCTTCACAGTGTTTTGCAAAGTACAAAATGAGGACATACATTTAGTTTTATTTTCTTTATTTGAACGAGTCGGTGAACAAGTTCCCAGAGACATGTACCCAAGTGCCCCAGTTCAGTAAATAGCTCATGTGAGTGTGCATGGTGTGCTGAACAACTGAAATAGCTGCTTCACATTGTTTTGCAAAGTAGAAAATGAGGACATACATTTAGTTTTATTTTCTTTATTTGAACGAGTCGGTGAACAAGTTACCAAAGACACGTACCCAAGTGTACCAGTTCAGTAAATAGCTCATGTGAGTGTGCATGGTGTGCTGAATGAGACATGAAATAGCTGCTTTACAGTGTTTTGCAAAGTACAAAATGAGGACATACATTTAGTTTTATTTTCTTTATTTGAACGAGTCGGTGAACAAGTTACCAGAGACATGTACCCAAGTGCCCCAGTTCAGTAAATAGCTCTTGTGAGTGTGCATGGTGTGCTGAACAACTGAAATAGCTGCTTCACATTGTTTTGCAAAGTAGAAAATGAGAACATACATTTAGTTTTATTTTCTTTATTTGAACGAGTCGGTGAACAAGTTACCAGAGACACATACCCAAGTGCCCCAGTTCAGTAAATAGCTCACGTGAGTGTGCATGGTGTGCTGAACGAGACATGAAATAGCTGCTTCACAGTAGAAAATGAGGACATACATTTAGTTCTATTTTCTTTATTTGAACGAGTCGGTGAACAAGTTACCAGAGACACGTACCCAAGTGTACCAGTTCAGTAAATAGCTCACATGAGTATGCATGGTGTGCTGAACAACTGAAATAGCTGCTTCACAGTGTTTTGTGAATGAGGACATACATTTAGTTTTATTTTCTTTATTTGAACGAGTCGGTGAACAAGTTACCAAAGACACGTACCCAAGTGTACCAGTTCAGTAAATAGCTCATGTGAGTGTGCATGGTGTGCTGAACGAGACATGAAATAGCTGCTTTACAGTGTTTTGCAAAGTACAAAATGAGGACATACATTTAGTTTTATTTTCTTTATTTGAACGAGTCGGTGAACAAGTTACCAGAGACATGTACCCAAGTGTCCCAGTTCAGTAAATAACTCATGTGAGTGTGCATGGTGTGCTGAACAACTGAAATAGCTGCTTCACATTGTTTTGCAAAGTAGAAAATGAGGACATACATTTAGTTTTTTTTCTTTATTTGAACGAGTCGGTGAACAAGTTACCAAAGACACGTACCCAAGTGTCCCAGTTCAGTAAATAGCTCATGTGAGTGTGCATGATGTGCTGAACGAGACATGAAATAGCTGCTTCACAGTGTTTTGCAAAGTAGAAAATGAGGACATTTAGTTTTTTTTCTTTATTTGAACGAGTCAGTGAACAAGTTACCAGAGACACGTACCCAAGTGTCCCAGTTCAGTAAATAGTTCCTGATTTTTCAGCGATTTGTTCATGAATCCACCATTTTTAACATTTGTCTCATTGCCGTTTCACCACTGCAGCCCTTTGTTATTTTTAATGGATGGATATTTCTTAAATATTCCTTTTTGAAATATGCATCAGGCTGAGCCTGCAGCATATTTTATCCTGAAGATCAAAAAGCTTCATAAATGACATAGATATGATGGCTACCTATGTACACGTCCGTGCACGTCAGTAGACGGGGTGCAACCGTGCATTACTTATTAACGCAGCACTTAATTAGCTGTAATTTCACATCAGCAATGTACTAAGGACGTATTAAATAAACATCTATGTCTATTTAACACGTCTAATTAGAATATTGTGTCAGACTTGTTGGGAAGGCTTATATGCACAAACATCTTGTATGTTCATTATCGGGCCGATACCTTGGCAGCTCAAAGTGCCGCGAGGGGAACAGCGCAAGACATTTGCATACGCAAATATTCCTTTGGTTAACCGTGCCAGCGTAGGTTCAGATCCCGATTACCTCCCCCAAGAAGGTAATGTTTTTACTACACAGTACTATTTGTTGTATTATTTGCTTATTATGTTTTTTTAAGATTAAAAAAAAAGACCTACCTGTCAGTCACTGCTCCTCTGCTTTTGTCACTTTTTGACAGCTTGATGCCGGATTCTCCAATATTTATGATTTTTTTAATTGTTCTGTGCCGCATTCTAAAAATAGAATTTAACATGAAAACTTAAATTCTGCAGAGAATAATGTCAAAATATTAAGAGCAAAAAGTTGTAAAAAAGAATAATTTCACAAGAATAAATATTATAATGAAGAATATTATGAGCAAGTCATTTAATCGCATAACATTGAAATATTAACTTAAATATGTGATCTTTTTTAGAAAACATAATATTATTAGAAACAAACAAAATAAAATGAAGTTGTAATTGTTGCAAAATTAGGTTGTGGAAAATATATAATATTACAAGAATAAAGTCAAAGTAAAAAGAATGAATTAAGAATGAATATTTACCTTATATACTACATTAGCTTTATGGAGCGTATGTATTCTAGTATTGAGAGCATGGGTGTCATATTTACACTTTTACACCAAAATATGGCATAGGAAATTAATGCAATTTGAATGAATTAATTAACAATGTATTTTTGTAATTTTTTTGTAATTTTTTTTAATTTTTTTGTAATTTTTTTGTACTTTTTTTGTAATTTTTTATATTTTTTTTGTAATTTTTTTGTAATTTTTTTGTAATTTTTTTGTAATTTTTTTATTTTCTTGAAATTTTCTGTAACTGTTTTGTAATTTAAAAAAAAATTAATATATTTTTTTAAAATAATTTTTAAAATTTTTTTTGTAATTTCTCACTGTTGGAGGGTCCCAAAACCTCCAAAAAAAATTTATGGTTTATATGGCACATTTTCTTTAACATAAATTGTATATAATTACAAGATGATAATTCACTAGATTAAATTAGTAATAAATAAATAAATAAATATAATATAAATATATTATTTATAATATATAGTATAATACAGCACTCCACAGCAAGCACATTAAAGGGGAGGTTAAAGGGGAGGTTCCATGCATGTACACGGACACACAGGTCAGTTCCAAATGTGAAAATTGTAAGTAGTACATGGATTTGTATGTTGAAAAAAAAATTTTTTTTTTTTTTCATATGATTTGTTGTGTTGTTTATGTCGTGGCGTAGTTATGAAAAAATAGAAATGGCAGAATTTGTGCCAAAATTAAATTTAAGCAACTGATATTTTGCTGAAACGTAGCCATGTTTTACTACCGATTACTAAAGAATAAAAAAGGTAGACACAAAAAAAATCAGTCAAAATCATAAAAAAATCATTAAAAAATCATTAAAAAATCAGAAAAAAATCAGAAAAAAATCAGAAAAAAATCAGAAAAAAATCAGAAAAAAACATAAAAAAATCATAATAAAAATAGTAAAGGAAAGTCAAAACTGTAATGACCTTCATGATGTGAGTCTTTAGATTGCACACATTACGGTCGACGACCATACATTCCGAGGCTAGTCTTAATCCACATGCACCGTGTGTGTGTGTGTGTATTGCAGCGACTCAAAGAAGATGTTGTGGAATCTCGAGAGCTGCCAGCGTGCGGCGTTCATCAGCACGCCGCAGCCCGCAGGCTGTGGCGGAGACGAGCGCCAGGACGGTCCATTAATGAAACATTAATGCCTCAACTTGGACACAAATAAGCCATCCTGCCCGGACTCCTGTGCCGGGAACCATTAACATCGTCGGTGCGACACACTGCGGCAAAATGCCCCCCCCATGCCCCCGGAGGCTGGGCTAGCCGGGCCCTTGCAGGTAAATGGAGTGGCATCATGTGTGTGCTGGGGGGGGGGGCTGGGATGCGTCTCCATCTGGCCGACCTCTGAACGCATCAACAAATGATGGACCTCTGAGGTTAATAAACCACGTGGATGGTTGTTTTTCCGAAGGGAGGGGTGGGTGTCACATCGATTGGGAATGTTTTTTTTATGGTTGCGTTTTTGATGACAATTTTTGACATTTTGCGTGTTTTCACGTAGTGACAAATGAAAGGAATCGACTTTGATATTTCTCATATCATTAAAAAAGCCTATAGTTAATATAATCATCACTCCTTTTTGTATCATTTTGCATGTTTTTTTAATATTTCAACTTAAATAATTGGTGACATTTTTTTCATCAGAATATTACAACTTTATTCTTAAAATAAATTGACTTTATGCTCCTAATATTACAACTCCCCCATAATTTTCAAAAAAAACCAACTTCATTTATTTTTTTCTCATATTACGACTTTTACAAAATATAACATAACCTACAGTATAACATATATTTTTAAATATTTCAATTCCATGCCACAAAAATAATATTATTTTTCCTCCCAATTTTACAAAAAAATTCTTGTAAATTTTCTTCTTTTTTCCAATAATATTTTGACTTTATTGTAAAATTATACCTTTATCTACTACCAATCTTTGCCCAAATGACAACTTTATTACTATATTATTATTATAAATATTTCAACTTAAATAATTGGTGACATTTTTTTCATCAGAATATTACAACTTTATTCTTAAAATAAATTGACTTTATGCTCCCAATATTACAACTCCCCCATAATTTTCAAAAAAAAACAACTTCATTTAATTTTTTCTCATATTACGACTTTTACAAAATATAACATAACCTACAGTATAACATATATTTTTAAATATTTCAATTCCATGCCACAAAAATGATATTATTTTTCCTCCCAATTTTAAAAAAAAATTCTTGTAAATTTTCTTATTTTTTTCAATAATATTTTGACTTTATTGTAAAATTATACCTTTATCTACTACCAATCTTTACCCAAATGACAACTTTATTACTATATTATTATTATAAATATTTCAACTTCAATAATTGGTGACATTTTTTTCATCAGAATATTACAACTTTATTCTTAAAATAAATTGACTTTATGCTCCCAATATTACAACTCCCCCATTATAATAAAAAAAACATAACTTCATTTATTTTTTCTCATATTACGACTTTTACAAAAATATAACATAAACTACAGTATAACATATATTTTTAAATATTTCAATTCCATGCCACTAAAATGAGACTAATATTTTTTTCTCGCAATTTTACAAAAAAAACGTTTTAAATTTTTTTTTTCTTCCTAATAATATTTAGACTTTATTGTATCATTTTTGTTTTTCTTCATGTTACATCTTTGATTTTTTTTTTTGCTCAATATTTAGATTTTATCCTTCAGAAAATTGCAGCAAATTTTTTTCCATTTCTGTACTTGTGGCGTTTTTTTTTTTTTTTTTTAATTTTCCAACTACTTTTTTCTCATAATATTAAGGCCTTAAAAATATTGTATGACTTCTTTTCACTTTAATATTTCAGGTTTATGTGACTAAAGTGACGTTATTACAAGATTAAAATATTTAATCGCGATTAATCACAGTTTTTCCGCAGTTAACTCAGAATTAATCACATTTAATCGCAGATAGAAATAAGTTTTTATCTATAATAAGTAGGGGGAAAACGATATATCAAATTTTATGGTGTTTTTGGTCTGGAATGGGTTTGGTGTACTACGGGAATTGGGTATTAGACTGGCCCGTGCCCCATTTTCCACCCACTGACATGCGGACACCCCCTCAAGAGGAATGTGAGCTGATGGACCTCGCCTCCCGAAGTGGGTACTAGGTTGAAAAAGTGACAACGACCTTTGGGATCCGTCAGCCGAGAGGTCAACGCTGTCGCCATCCGTCTGAATGAATGCATCGCCTCTGATCGTGATTCGGCTTTTATTTAATTACGAGTATATGAATGCATGTCCCGCTCCGGCGTAATGTTGTTATTGGACATCACGGAAAGTGTAATTGAGACAACGCGGGGCATTACCAGCTGACTGATGCGTCTTTGCACGACGCGCCGCTCCCTGTTTCTTAATTACAATCTCGGATCACCGTGTCATCTCTGCAATCGCGTGTTTCCTCGACGTGTTGGCAGTCTGGGAGGGGCGGGGCAAAGTCAGTCCATCCCAATCCCAATCAGGAAAAACAACTGAGGAAGATAAACGGAAGCTCCCACTCAAGTTTCCCACTCAAGTATGAAGAGCTTTTTTAAAAGTCGGAATTTTATGAATACAGAAAAAAACAAATCAAGTTGAAAATTGACACAAAAAAAAAAGCTGAAACATTTGGAAAATTAAAAACAAAAGCAGACATAAAATAATAAATATTTTTTTGTGTTAAAAAAAGTTTTTTTCTAGTTTTTTTAACTAGAAAAAAAGTTAACATTTCAACTCACAAATGTCATTTTAGTTGCATAGAAGTGGAAAATATGTTTTTTTAATGGGAAAACAAATCAAAATAAATTTGTGGAAAAAAGTTATAATATTCTGTAAATAAAGCCACAATATTATGAAAAAATATTACAAACATAAAAAAGGAAATATCTGCAAAAAAATGAAAATATCAGAAAGAATAAAAATATTAAGAAAAAAAGATGTATCCCAAAATTGGAAAATATGTTTTTTTAATGGGAAAACAAATCAAAATAAAGTTAGGGAAAAAAGTTATAATATTCTGTGAATAAAACCACAATATTATGAAAAAAATTACAAATATAAAAAAGGAAATATCTGTAAAAAAATGAAAATATCACAAAGAATAAAAATATTAAGAAAAAAAGATGTATCCCAAAATTGGAAAATATGTTTTTTTAATGGGAAAACAAATCAAAATAAAGTTGGGGAAAAAAGTTATAATATTCTGTGAATAAAACCACAATATTATGAAAAAAATACAAATATAAAAAAAGGAAATATCTGTAAAAAAAAAATGAAAATATCACAAAGAATAAAAATATTAAGAAAAAAAGATGTATCCCAAAATTGGAAAATATGTTTTTTTAATGGGAAAACAAATCAAAATAAAGTTAGGGAAAAAAGTTATAATATTCTGTGAATAAAACCACAATATTATGAAAAAATACAAATATAAAAAAAGGAAATATCTGTAAAAAAAATAAAAATACCACAAAGAATAAAAATATTAAGAAAAAAAGATGTATCCCAAAATTGGAAAATATGTTTTTTTAATGGGAAAACAAATCAAAATAAAGTTGGGGAAAAAAGTTATAATATTCTGTGAATAAAACCACAATATTATGAAAAAAATACAAATATAAAAAAAGGAAATATCTGTAAAAAAAATGAAAATATCACAAAGAATAAAAATATTAAGAAAAAAAGATGTATCCCAAAATTGGAAAATATGTTTTTTTAATGGGAAAGAAAATCAAAATAAAGTTAGGGAAAAAAGTTATAATATTCTGTGAATAAAACCACAATATTATGAAAAAAATTACAAATATAAAAAAGGAAATATCTGTAAAAAATGAAAATATCACAAAGAATAAAAATATTAAGAAAAAAAGATGTATGCCAACAAAAAGGTTGCAATATTATGATAATAAACTGAAAACAATATTTTTTTATACATAAAATATGCATTTTTTTAAAAGTGAAACGCAGAATATAAACTAAAAACAATATAATTTTTTATATATAAAATATGCATTTTTTTAAAAGTTTTTTTAGGTTGGGGAAAAACGTTTAATATTATGGGAATAAAGAAAATAATAATAAAGAAAGTAAAATAAATTACCAAGATTATTTGAGAAGAAAGTCAAAATATTTGTAAAATAATAAAAAACGCTGTCGTTTTAAGAAAGCATAAAGTCAAAATATTAAGCGAAAAAAAGATGTACAGTATGCTAACAAGACAATTTCGAAAATTTATGAGAATAATCTTGTTGCATCCACGATGCACGGTTGCTCATTTGCATCCCCAAATGAGCTAGTCGGCAGCGTACCGCGAGTACGGGAAGCTTGTCGGATCTGAACGGGGTTGGCAGGAGGTGTCTCCTGAAACGTGGTCACCTTCACCTCGTGCACTTGACACACGCCCAGCGTCAGGCCATTAAATACACATTAGGCCTCTCTGAGGGGACGGGGAGATGCTGTTAGCGTGCAGAAATCTTGCCGGCGGTGTAAAGAATCACAGGTTTGAGCGCACATAAAAGCAGCAGCAGCCGTGTGTCACTTTGTATCCGGACAGCGGGTCATTACGCTGATTTCTTTCCTCCCTTCCGAGGTTGATAATGGCGACCGGGTCAGGAGAGGGGGGCCCGTGTCCATTTGTCCATCCCCAAGAGGGGGAGTTAAAGTCATCCACTGCCGCCACCAGGATGGCATTAACTCCATGCTTTTCTCCTTGATGCTGTGAATCATTTATAGTCAGAAACCTGCAATGGCTGCTCCGCTTGTCACATCACATTAGGTCCGCGTTGACAAAGCCAACTTCCGCAAAGTAGGATTCCTCCTTTATAAATATAATATTTGGGTATTTGGAGCATTGAAAACCTGTTTACTACCTTCGAAACACACTTTTGAACATTATTGGAGCCCTCTGGACATGAAATAACACCCCTATAGTACCTTGCACTCCTATTACCCAATATAGTAAAACCCAATCAGAGAAAATAAGATATACTATAACACATAGAAAAACCTTTTATATATGCTTTGGAATATTAGAGACCCTCGACATGAAATAACACCCCTATAGTCACCTTTACTCTCCTATTAACCAATGTAGTAGAAGCAAAAAGACAAACAAAGACATAAAACACAGCAAAAAGCGTGTTTACGACATCCTAAATACCTTCTTTTTTTTACATTATTAGAGCCCTCTACAAATGAAATAACACCCCTATAGTCACATTTACATTCCTATTACATAATATAGTAGAAGCAATAAGACAAAAAAAGACATATAACACATCCAAAACATGTTTACGACATCCTAAATACACTTTTTAACATTAATAGAGCCCTCTAGAAATGAAATAACACCCCTATAGTCATGTTTACAGTCCTATTAACCAGTGTAGTAGAAGCAATAAGACAAAAAAGACATATAACACATCACAAACGTGTTTACGGCATCCAAAATACACTTTTTAACATTACTAGAGCCCTCTAGAAATGAAATAACACCCCTATAGTCACCTTTACACTCTTATTAACCAATGTAGTAGAAGCAATAAGACAAAAAAGACATATAACAACGTCCTAAATACACTTGTTTTACATTATTAGAGCCCTCCAGAAATGAAATAACACCCCTATAGTCACCTTTACAGTAGTATTAACCAATGTAGTAAAAGCAATAAGACAAAAAAAGACATATAACACATCACAAACGTGTTTATGGCCTCCTAACTGCACTTTTGAACATTATTAGAGCCCTCTGGAAATGAAATAACACCCCTATAGTCACATTTACACTCCTATTAACCGATGTAGTAAAAACAATAAGACAAAAAAAGACATAACACATCACAAACATCTCAAACGACATCCTAAATACACTTTTAAACATTATTAGAGCCCTCTAAAAATGAAATAACACCCCTATAGTCATGTTTACACTCCTATTAACCAATCTAGTAGAAGCAATAAGACAAAAAAAAGACATATAACATATCCAAAATGTGTTTACAACATCCTAAATACACTTTTATTATACATTATTAGAGCCCTCTAGACACGAAATAACACCCCTATAGTCACCTTTACATTCATATTAACAATGTAGTAGAAGCAATAAGACAAAAAAGACATATAACACATCATAAACGTGTTTACGATGTCATAAATACACTTTTTAACATTATTAGAGCCCTCTAGAAATGAAATAACACCCCTATAGTCACCTTTACTCTCCAATTAACCAATGTAGTAGAAACATTAAGACAAACAAAGACATATAACACATCCAAAATGTGTTTACGACATCCCAAATACACTTTTTTTTAACATTATTAGAGCCCTCTAGAAATGAAATAACACCCCTATAGTCACCTTTACATTGATATTCACCAATGTAGTAGAAACAATAAGACAAAAATAGACATATAACACATCACAAACGTGTTTGCAACCTCCTAAATGCACTTTTTTCGATTATTAGAGCCCTCCAGAAATTAAATAACACCCCTATAGTCACCTTTGCATTCCTATTAACCAATGTAGTAGAAGCAATAAGACAAAAAAGACATATAACACATCACAAACATGTTTACAGCCTCCTAAATACACCTTTTAACATTATTAGAGCCCTCTAGAAATGAAATAACACCCCTATAGTCACGTTTACATTCCTATTACACAATATAGTAGAAGCAATAAGACAAAAATAGACATATAACACATCACAAACATCACAAACAACATCCTAAATACACTTTTGAACATTATTAGAGCCCTCCAGAAATGAAATAACACCCCTATAGTCACCTTTACATTCCTATTAACCAATGCAGTACAAACAATAAGACAAAAAAAGACATATAACACATCCAAAATGTGTTTAGGACATCCTAAATACACTTTTTAACATTACTAGAGCCCTCTAGAAATGAAATAACACCCCTATAGTCACGTTTACACTCCTATTAACCAATGTAGTAGAAGCAATAAGACAAAAAAAAGACATATAACACATCCAAAATGTGTTTAGGACATCCTAAATACACTTTTTAACATTAATAGAGCCCTCTAGAAATGAAATAACACCCCTATAGTCACATTTACACTCCTATTAAGCGATGTAGTAAAAACAATAAGACAAAAAAAAACATATAACACATCACAAACGTCTCAAACGACATCTTGAATACACTTGTAAACATTACTAGAGCCCTCCAGAAATGAAATAACACCCCTATAGTCACCTTTACATTCCTATTAACCAATGCAGTACAAACAATAAGACAAAAAAAGACATATAACACATCACAAACATCTCAAACGACATCCTAAATACAATTTTAAACATTATTAGAGCCCTCTAAAAATTAAATAACACCCCTATAGTCATGTTTACACTCCTATTAACCAATCTAGTAGAAGCAATAAGACAAAAAAAGACATATAACATATCCAAAATGTGTTTACAACATCCTAAATACACTTTTATTTTACATTATTAGAGCCCTCTAGACATGAAATAACACCCCTATAGTCACGTTTACATTCCTATTAACCAATGTAGTAGAAGCAATAAGACAAAAAAGACATATAACACATCACAAACGTGTTTACAGCCTCCTAAATACACCTTTTAACATTATTAGAGCCCTCTAGAAATGAAATAACACCCCTATAGTCACATTTACATTCCTATTACACAATATAGTAGAAGCAATAAGACAAAAATAGACATATAACACATCACAAACATCACAAACAACATCCTAAATACACTTTTGAACATTATTAGAGCCCTCCAGAAATGAAATAACACCCCTATAGTCACCTTTACATTCCTATTAACCAATGCAGTACAAACAATAAGACAAAAAAAGACATATAACACATCCAAAATGTGTTTAGGACATCCTAAATACACTTTTTAACATTAATAGAGCCCTCTAGAAATGAAATAACACCCCTATAGTCACGTTTACACTCCTATTAACCAATGTAGTAGAAGCAATAAGACAAAAAAAAAGACATATAACACATCCAAAATGTGTTTAGGACATCCTAAATACACTTTTTAACATTATTAGAGCCCTCTAGAAATGAAATAACACCCCTATAGTCACATTTACACTCCTATTAAGCGATGTAGTAGAAGCAATAAGACAAAAAAAAGACATATAACACATCCAAAATGTGTTTAGGACATCCTAAATACACTTTTTAACATTACTAGAGCCCTCTAGAAATGAAATAACACCCCTATAGTCACATTTACACTCCTATTAAGCGATGTAGTAAAAACAATAAGACAAAAAAAAACATATAACACATCACAAACGTCTCAAACGACATCTTGAATACACTTGTAAACATTACTAGAGCCCTCCAGAAATGAAATAACACCCCTATAGTCACCTTTACATTCCTATTAACCAATGCAGTACAAACAATAAGACAAAAAAAGACATATAACACATCCAAAATGTGTTTAGGACATCCTAAATACACTTTTTAACATTACTAGAGCCCTCTAGAAATGAAATAACACCCCTATAGTCACGTTTACACTCCTATTAACCAATGTAGTAGAAGCAATAAGACAAAAAAAAGACATATAACACATCCAAAATGTGTTTAGGACATCCTAAATACACTTTTTAACATTAGTAGAGCCCTCTAGAAATGAAATAACACCCCTATAGTCACATTTACACTCCTATTAAGCGATGTAGTAAAAACAATAAGACAAAAAAAAAACATATAACACATCACAAACGTCTCAAACGACATCTTGAATACACTTGTAAACATTACTAGAGCCCTCCAGAAATGAAATAACACCCCTATAGTCACCTTTACATTCCTATTAACCAATGCAGTACAAACAATAAGACAAAAAAAGACATAACACATCCAAAATGTGTTTAGGACATCCTAAATACACTTTTTAACATTACTAGAGCCCTCTAGAAATGAAATAACACCCCTATAGTCACGTTTACACTCCTATTAACCAATGTAGTAGAAGCAATAAGACAAAAAAAAGACATATAACACATCCAAAATGTGTTTACGACATCCTAAATACACTTTTTAACATTAATAGAGCCCTCTAGAAATGAAATAACACCCCTATAGTCACGTTTACACTCCTATTAACCAATGTAGTAGAAGCAATAAGACAAAAAAAAGACATATAACACATCCAAAATGTGTTTAGGACATCCTAAATACACTTTTTAACATTAATAGAGCCCTCTAGAAATGAAATAACACCCCTATAGTCACATTTACACTCCTATTAAGCGATGTAGTAGAAGCAATAAGACAAAAAAAAGACATATAACACATCCAAAATGTGTTTAGGACATCCTAAATACACTTTTTAACATTAATAGAGCCCTCTAGAAATGAAATAACACCCCTATAGTCACATTTACACCCCTATTAAGCGATGTAGTAAAAACAATAAGACAAAAAAAAAATCACAAACGTCTCAAACGACATCTTGAATACACTTGTAAACATTACTAGAGCCCTCCAGAAATGAAATAGCACCCCTATAGTCACGTTTACAGTACTATTACTCAATATAGTAGCCATAGTAGGCGAAAATAAGACATTTAAGGCCACTCCAGCACGGCTGGAACGGCGTGGCGTGGTGCGAGCGCCCCAACGGTGCAGATGGCACGGAATCGAAGATGAGTTGGCAACGGTGACCTTGGCCGTGTTTATCTGACCATGTCTGACATTGGCCACCCCGTTAGCCCGTTAGCAATATTGTTGTTTACGACCTGGAGCCGGCCGGCTTTGGACGGGACCGCCGCGTTTTATTGGTCGATGTCGGACGGACAGCTGCTGCCTTTGGCCGCTCACCAAACGGCCTAATCAATGCGGGACGAGGCGGCCATTACCTGGGAGCGAGCTGCCCTTCCAGCCACCATTTTAACTTTTCCATTTTTTTGTATAGCTTGATCCCGTCTATCATCTTTTGCACATTCTCTAACCCCGCCTTTCTTCCCGCTTCCAGTCGCATCCCGGGAGCGAGACAGCTGTGAAAACAGTACGGAATCTGCTCGCCAGACAACGGCTCGCCGCTTTATCTTTAAATTTTAACCAGATTTTCCAGGGATATTAGAGGAAACAAAAGGCTCAGCGTTCCTGTGTTGTTGCGTTCAAAGCTCTTTTCCGTAACTTTGATGGGAGAATTGTGCGGAATGAAAAGGGAACGGGAGGGAGCGGAATGTGTTCGGGATGACTTCTGTGCGTTTTGGAGCGAGGTGTCACTTAACCGCTCCATAAATTTGCATCTGTTAAGATAAACGCTAAGCGCTCCTTGAGATCCGAAGGCGAGGGTATCGTACCCTCATCCTGATGCCGTGTCACATGCTTCCAATTGGAACAAACTTTTCCGCTTCCAATTCCAAGACTCACAACACTTTTCTTTGAAGTAAAGTAAACTAAAGTCAAAAGTCCTGAATATGAACAGGGATGCAACTAACCATTATTCTCTCACTTAAGCCCTCCATCAGGGGTGTCCAAAGTGCGGCCCAGGGGCCTTTTTTGTAACACTGTATTAAAAAAAAATGCACGCTAACTCTGTAGCCACAAGCTGCAACAAATATTGATGGGAAATGGAGAAAGAAACAAATATTTACATTGGTAAAGTTAGCTTAAAGTTAGCCCTGGCAGATGGCTCTTGTAGCAAGACAAAGGTTTTTATTGTCATGTTACATGTTAGTGTGAGAGGTCGCACTTGCTCACATTTTGTATTTAGTGGTGTTTAAGCTAATATGCTAATAATAAAGAAAAAAAGTAATACAAAAATATACTTGCTTTACATCAAATTTGATGTAATTAGCGTTGTAATTATCATTTGTCACAAAGATATGTTTCCTACTTAAAAACTTATTTCCATCTGCAATTAAATGTCATTAATTGTGAGTTAACTATGAACAAAATGTGATTAATCATGATCAAATATTTTAATTGATTAAAAGCCCTAAGATTTACATAAGAAACAAATAAAACAAGAAATCAATTAAAAATAAATAAATACAAATAATTGTAGCAATATAAAAAAATAGCTGTAATTTTTGAAAAACTAAGTCAAAATATTACAATAAAAAGTTACAATAAAATGAGAAAAAGAGTCACAGTTTCAGAAGAATAAAAATAGTAGTTTAAAAAATGTTTTCAAGCTGAAATATATATATATTTTAAAAAATTAACTCGTACCTTTTATAAGAAACAAACAAAACCAAGAAAATAATTGTTGTTATTACAGGAAAAAAATAAAAATTGGAAAATTTGGTTAATATTGTGGGAAAAAATTCATAAGAGATTTCCAAGAAGGAATATGAAAGATTTGGAACATTTATTTTGAAAAAAACAAGAGCAAAAATAAAAAAAACACCGTAATTTTATAAAAAATAAAGTCAAAATACTAAGAGAAAAAAGGTTGCAATTTTACAAGAATAAAAATAGTAATTAAAAAAATGTTTTCAAGCTGAAATATATATATTAAAAAAAAAATTAAGTCATACTTTTTATAAGAAACAAAACAAAGAAAGAGTTGGAACATTTATTTTGAAAAAAATAAGAGCAAAAATAAAAAAAAATATTTATAAAAATAAAGTCAAAATACTAAGAGAAAAAAGGTTGCAATTTTACAAGAATAAAAATAGTAAT
This sequence comes from Doryrhamphus excisus, assembly GCF_037039965.1. NCBI lineage: Eukaryota > Metazoa > Chordata > Actinopteri > Syngnathiformes > Syngnathidae > Doryrhamphus > Doryrhamphus excisus. The sequence continues at coordinate 16,911,993 of NC_136371.1, forward strand.
TAAAAAAATGTTTTCAAGCTGAAATATATATATTTTTAAAAAATTAAGTTGTACTTTTTATAAGAAACAAACAAAACCAAGAAAATAATTGTTGTTATTACAGGAAAAAAATAAAAATTGGAAAATTAGGTTAATATTGTGGAAAAAATTCACAAGAGATTTCCAAGAAGGAATGTGAAAAAGTTGGAACATTTATTTTGAAAAAAAAATATTTTTAAAAAGAAAGTCAAAATACTAAGAGAAAAAAGGTTGCAATTTTACAAGAATAAAAATAGTAATTAAAAAAATGTTCAAGCTGAAATATATATTAAAAAAAATTAAGTAATACTTTTTATAAGAAACAAACAAAACAAAGAAAGAGTTGGAACATTTATTTTGAAAAAAAACAAGAGCAAAAAAAAAAAAATTCATAAAAATAAAGTCAAAATACTAAGAGAAAAAAGGTTGCAATTTTACAAGAATAAAATAGTAATTAAAAAAAATTTCAAGCTGAAATATATATTTTTAAAAAATTAAGTTGTACTTTTTATAAGAAACAAACAAAACAAAGAAAATAATTGTTGTTATTACAGAAAAAAATTTTGAAAAAATTAGGTTAATATTGTGGGAAAAAATTCACAAGAGATTTCCAAGAAGGAATGTGAAAGATCTTGAACATTTATTTTGAAAAAAACAGGAGCAAAAATACAAAAAACACTGTAATTTTATAAAAAATAAAGTCAAAATACTAAGAGAAAAAAGGTTGCAATTTTACAATAATAAACTCAGAATATTATGAGAAAATTTTATTTCAGTTGCAAAAAGCTGAAATATTAAATATTTGTTCAAGTTGCGATATTATGAAAAAAATATAAAATTTAATAATTTTTTTGGAAAATTATTTTGAAAATCTCTAAATCAAATCCCCCGTTTTCCTGCAACCATGTCCAATATCCTCGGACAAGATAACCCCCAGCTGCTCCTGATGTTTTTTCCCCAGTATATCACAGTCCAGCGTCAAGCATCATTCCACAATAAGAGTCTTAAATCAGCAGGAAGTGGAAAACAATGTCAAAATAATACTACTTCCTCCCCCACTGACCGTCACCGGGCTGGTTTTACTTGCGTGCCATGTATAAAACACCAAGTGGGAATAGGTCTGACTGATCTAACCCATCTAATATGCGACTTTATCTCCCTTTTTTGCTCATAAGTTGCAAATGGCTTCATTAAAACAAAAGCACGGCCATAGGGAGCGCATAAAACATGCTGCTGCTTCCTAATATGGTATTTATGACCGGGGCTAAATGTAGAGTGAATTAAAGTTTAAAGGATTGCAGTCAGGTAGACGCGCCAGCGTTTGTGCAGGAATATCCATTAACAAGATGAAAGACGAGAATGTGTGTGTGTGTGTGTGCACGTGTGTGTGCATGTGATTCTCACATCGCCGCCGGTGGTAAGTTGGCTATTCGGCCTCATCGCTGCACGTGGAATGAAGACGTCTTTGTGTTTTTACGTAGCAAGCGGAAGTATTTGTATTTAACTACAATTTTATATAAATACTATAAGAAAACTACATTCAAATATTTAATGTGATAAGAAACTAATATGAAAATAATAACATTACAACAAATAATTTATATTTTATTTTTGAATTTTCAAAAAGTTTTCAGAGAATCACAAAATTACTTAAAATATTTAAATCTCATTAAATATAAAAACAAACTTACATTAAATATTTTTGTGTAATTTGTAAATATTTTGAATTATATATTTTTATTTTTAATACAAAAAATATTCAATATTTAAATATATTGATTACATGAAAAACAAAAATTTCATGTAAATGTTTTTGAGAGTATCACAAAATTATGTTCAATATTTTGAACTTCATTTTTACATAACCTGAAGCATGTATTTTAAAATATATATATATATATATATTTGACATTTTGATCAACTATTTTGTTTAAAAAAAATGAAATATTAATAATAGTTGCATTTTAAAATAAGAGTATTTTAAGAGTATCACACAATTTCTTTAAAAGTAAAAATTAGCGCAGTCAATTGATCAAAATATTTGGTCGTGATTAATCTAAAATTAACCCATAGTTAACTCAGAATTAATCACATTTAATCGCTGATAGAAATAAGTTTTATTCTATTCTAAGTAGGGTAAATTTCTTTGTTGCAAACAATTTGATGTGCAACTACAACGATAATTACATCAAATTTATATAGTCATAAAATACATTAAAAAAATTATTAAAAATACATTTAATATTTTAATGTAATTAATACATTTGACTGATTTTTTATTAAATATTTGGTACAGTTTGGTTTTGTTTAAAAATTAAATACTTGAAATATTTAGGTTTTGGAAATAACAAAGATTAGGTTATATGAATAAACGCAAATACTTCAGACGATCACAAAATATTTAAAATTAAATTAAGATAATTATTATATAACAAAGTAAAAATAAAATACTTAATATAAACATATAAAAATAAAATAATAAAATATTTTCATATAATTCATGCACATTACAAAATGATGTCACATTTTTAATATTTGTATACAAATGCTTCAAATGACTAGATGAAATATTTGACATACACACTCCACAATCATACTACGTATAGTACATGTACAGTACTGCTTAGAGTGGCTACCATGAGGTGCATCCTTTCATTTTCCAGCGTAAACAATCAACGTGTCACAAGCGTAACAAAGGAAATAAAGTCATCATCCCCGCAGAGCCGTGCATACTTCATCTGATCACATTTTTTGCAAATATGCAAATGTGAGCAGCCGCTTCATTATTTATGCCCTGAAATCCTTTTCATTCATGTACGTATCTGGAAGTTGTGTCAGGCTGACGTGGGGTCGAAAGGAACCGTTCTTGTGCAAACATATTCATATATTCTTCTTTATATTAGTGCTTGTTTGCCTTGCGGCCATCACCGACTCCAGTTCAAAGTTGACCCACTTTCGGTTTACACATGTGATGCGCGAAGAGGCCTCGGCCTGAGTCTATTGTTGCGTACACTAAATACTCCATTTGCATTTTTTTTACAATTTTATTTATTTTATTTTATTTTAAATTTTTTTATTATTATAAAAAAATTTATGTATTTATTATTTTTTATTATTATTATTTTTATTTATTTATTATTTTATTATTATTAATTTTATTTATTTATTTATTATTAATTTTAAATGTGATTTTTTTTCATTTAATGTATTTTTTTTTACATAAAAAAAATCCCGGCCTTTTATTGTGGCCAGCCTAAAACGCGCCTTTACAATAATCAAGCTGTCCAATCAGGACCTGAGATTTTGACAGATTTTGACAGACGGGAGATTTTCAAAATATTAAAAAAAAAATCAAAAAATGAATTCAATTTTATTATTTTTTTCATAATATCGTAACTTGAACAAACATTTAATATTTCAGCTTTTTGAAACTGAAATACATTTTTCTCTCATAATATTCTTTATTTATTCGTTTATTCTTGTAAAATTGCAACCTTTTTTCTCTTAGTATTTTGACTTTATTTTTATAAAATTACAGTGTTTTTTATTTTTGCTCTTGGTTTTTTCAAAATAAATTTTGTATTGAAACATTCCTTCTTGGAAATCTCTTGTGTTAACCTAATTTTCCAATTTTTATTTTTTTTTCCTGTAATAACAACATTTATTTTGTTTGTTTTGTTTGTTTCTTATAAAAAGTATGACTCAATTAAAAAAATATATTTATATTTCAGCTTGAAAACATTTTTTCAATTACTATTTTTATTCTTGTAAAATTGCAACTTTTTTCTCTTAGTATTTTGACTTTATTTTTATAAAATTACAGTGTTTTTTTTAATTTTTGCTCTTGTTTTTTTTCAAAATAAATGTTCCAACTCTTTCACATTCCTTCTTGTAAATCTCTTGTGAATTTTTTCCCACAATATTAACCAAAATTTCCAATTTTTACTTTTTTTTCCTGTAATAACAACATTTATTTTGTTTGTTTTGTTTGTTTCTTATAGAAAGTATGACTTATTTTTTTTTAAATATATATTTCAGCTTGAAAACATTTTTTTAATTACTATTTTTATTCTTGTAAAATTGCAACCTTTTTTCTCTTAGTATTTTGACTTTATTTTTATAAAAATTACAGTGTTGTTTTTTTTTTGCTCTTGTTTTTTTCAATATAAATGTTCCAACTCTTTCACATTCCTTCTTGGAAATCTCTTGTGAATTTTTTCCCACAACATTAACCAAAATTTCCAATTTGTACTTTTTTTTTCCTGTAATAACAACAATTATTTTCTTTGTTTTGTTTGTTTCTTATAAAAAGTATGACAGCTTGAAAACATTTTTTTAATTACTATTTTTATTCTTGTAAAATTGCAACCTTTTTTCTCTTAGTATTTTGACTTTATTTTTATAAAATTACAGTGTTTTTTTTTATTTTTGCTCTTGTTTTTTTTTTTTTTTTCAAATTAAATGTTCCAACTCTTTCACATTCCTTCTTGGAAATCTCTTGTGAATTTTTTCCCACAATATTAACCAAATTTTCCAATTTTTACTTTTTTTTCCTGTAATAACAACAATTATTTTCTTTGTTTTGTTTGTTTCTTATAAAAAGTATGACTTAATTTAAAAAATATATATTTATTATATTTATATATATATTTCACCTTGAAAACATTTTTTAATTACTGTTTTTATTCTTGTAAAATTGCAATTTTTTTCTCTTAGTATTTTGACTTTATTTTTTATAAAATTACAGTGGTTTTTTTTTGCTCTTGTTTTTTTCAAAATAAATATTCTAACTCTTTCACATTCTTTCTTGGAAATCTCTTGTGAATTTTATGAACAAACATTTAATATTTCAGCTTTTTGCAACTGATTTTTTTTTCTCTCATAATAATCAGTAAAATTGCAACTTTTTTCTCTTAATATTTTGACTTTATTTTTGTTTTATTGTGTTATGATTATGGGTTGAGGGAAGCCCAGGTGAGCATTCGCTGCCAGCACAGGTCGTGCACGTGAGTCGGTATGGCGTGCATGCCGGCATAATGACCCCCCCCCCCCACCACCACTTCGCTCTGCTTCTCCCGTGAGGCACACCCACCTTTTTAGCACACAGATGGGCGAGAAAGGTTCACTCGCTTCCATGTGACCTCTGTTGAATGTAAAAACGTGTGACACAAAGTGGCGCGGCTTCATATTTGTTTAGCGGTGACTGACTCCCGGCCGCCGCGTAATGGCACAACTCCAGTCGCCGGATCACCGGAGGCGGTGCCGGCGCCGGGGGAGAACCTGTGATCACCGTGCTGCTGATTTATGCATGAACCATGTGCTCGCTTTTGTGAGACAGAAGGATGCCATGTTAACAGATGAGACGTTCGGACAAGGAGACATCCTGGATCTGGTGATGCGGGGAGGAAATGGAGGCAACGGGGGCCTTCCACAAAGACATCAAATCATCTGCTGCTCCGCTGGTACCGGCTACCTGCCTGCTACGGCCATCTGTCAGCTATCAACTTTTATTTCTGTTTTTGTCTGAATAGTTCCACTTTCTTCTTCAATAATATTTGTAAAGACTTTATTCCTATTATAATAAAACATATATATATTTTTTTTTTTTATCATTAAAAAAAAAATTTCTTGAGTATTTCAACCCTACAGGACCACAATGATACAATATTTTTTCATATTATAAGTTTATTTGTGATTTTTTTTCTTGTTAGAATATTATTTTTTGTCTTAATAGTTTGACTTAATTTTTTTAATTTTTTTTATATTTTTAATTTTCCACTTATTTCAATTTTCTACTTGCAAAAATTTTTTTTATTCCCATAATATTCTAACTTTTCCCCCACCTCAGTTTTTAATATTATTTAATATCATGTTAGTTATTTAAAAATAAAAAAATACAAATATTTAAACTCTACGCTACCAAATTTTCTTTTGTCATAATAGTACAAGTTTCCTCTACGAAAATTGTGACTTTTTTCTTGTTAAGGTACATTTTACTATTTTTTTCTTATCATTTTCAGATTTTTTTTCTTGAGTATTTCAACCCTACGGGACCAAAATGATGCAATATTTTCTCATATTATACATTTATTTGTGATTTTTTTCTTGTTAGAATATTACTTTTTTGTCTTAATAGTTTGACTTAATTTTTTTAATTTTTTTTATATTTTAAATTTTCCACTTATTTCAATTTTCTACTTGCAAAAAATTTTTTTATTCCCATAATATTCTAACATTTCCCCCACCTTAGTTTAAAAAAAAAATACAACTTTATTTTCTTTTTTCCCCATCATATTAGTTATTTAAAAATAAAAAAATACAAATATTTAAACTCTACGCTACCAAATTTTTTTTTGTCATAATAGTACAAGTTTCCTCTACAAAAATTGTGACTTTTTTCTTGTTAAGGTACATTTTATTATTTTTTTCTTATTATTTTCAGAATTTTTTTCTTGAGTATTTCAACCCTACGGGACCAAAATGATACAATATTTTCTCATATTATAAGTTTATTTGTGATTTTTTTTCTCATTAGAATATTACTTTTTTGTCTTAATAGTTTGACTTAATTTTTTTAATTTTTTTTATATTTTAAATTTTCCACTTATTTCAATTTTCTACTTGCAAAAAAATTTTTTATTCCCATAATATTCTAACTTTTCCCCCACCTCAAGTTTTTAAAAAAATACAACTTTATTTTCTTTTTTCCCCCCATCATATTAGTTATTTAAAAATAAAAAAATACAAATATTTAAACTCTACGCTACCAAATTTTTTTTGTCATAATAGTACAAGTTTCCTCGACGAAAATTGTGACTTTTTTCTTGTTATTTTTCTTATCATTTTCAGATTTTTTTTCTTGAGTATTTCAACCCTACGGGACCAAAATGATACAATATTTTTTTATTTTATAGATTTATTTTTTATAGATTATCTACATGTGTTGCTTCTTCCTTTTTCACTCTTTTTATTATTATTAATTTTATTTATTTATTTTATTATTAATTAGAAATTTTATTTTTTTTCATCTAATGTATTTTTTTCATTTAATGTATTTTTTTCATTTAATGTATTCTGCCCTTTTATTGTGGCCAGCCTAAGGCGCATCTTTTCGATGATCAAGCTGTCCAATCAGCACCTGAGATTTTGACAGATTTAGATTTTTTCATTATATCACAACTTGAACAAATATTTAATATTTCAGCTTTTAGCACTCTTGTTGGCCTTTTATTGTGACCAGGCGAAGGCACACCTTCATAATAATCAGCACCTGTGTGATGAATAAAATGAGATTTTGATGTATATGTCAGGAATATTTGATGGGAATATTTGATGGGTTCCTGCCGGGTCCCCCTGGGTCCCCTTGGGTCTCATCGGTTCTTGACCCTTCTCCCTTGACCCTGCTTTTGTAATCTGGCCCACGTTGGTGAATATTTAAAGGGTAAACGTCACTGGAAGCATCACGTCTGATTGCATCCCATCGATTTTTTTCCGGTGCACTTGACGTAAAAAATATCGCAAGCATCACAACTAATAATTTTATTTAGAAAACAAAAAAAGTTGATAATAATATAACATAATAATATAATATATTTACCAATATAATAAAGCTGAGATTAAGTATATAAATATAGAAAACTTGTTAGATTATCTACATGTGTTCCTTCTTCCTTTTTCACTTTTTTTATTATTATTAATTTTATTTATTTATTATTTTATTATTATTAATTTTATTTATTCATTTTATTATTAATTTGAATTTTTTTTTTTTTCATTTAATGTATTTTTTTCATTGAATGTATTCTGCCCTTTTATTGTGGCCAGCCTAAGGCGCACCTTTACAATGATCAAGCTGTCCAATCAGCACCTGAGATTTTGACAGATTTAGATTTTTTCATTATAGCACTCTCGCTCTTTTAGCACTCTCGCTGGCCTTTTATTGTGACCAGGCGACGGCACACCTTCATAATAATCAGCACCTGTGTGATGAATAAAATGAGATTTTGACGTATATGTCAGGAATATTTGATGGGAATATTTGATGGGTTCCTGCCGGGTCCCCCTGGGTCCCCTTGGGTCTCATCGGCCCTTGACCCTTCTCCCTTGACCCTGCTTTTGTAATCCGGCCCACGTTGGTGAATATTTAAAGGGTAAACGTCACTGGAAGCATCACGTCTGATTGCATCCCATCGATTTTTTTCCGGTGCACTTGACGTAAAAAATATCGCAAGCATCACAACTAATAATTTTATTTAGAAAACAAAAAAAGTTGATAATAATATAACATAATAATATAATATATTTACCAATATAATAAAGCTGAGATTAAGTATATAAATATAGAAAACTTGTTAGATTATCTACATGTGTCGCTTCTTTTTTTCACTTTTTATATTATTTTTAATTTTATTTATTTATTATTTTTATTATTAATTTTATTTATTCATTTTATCATTAATTTGAAATTTTATTTTTTTTTCATTTAATGTATTTTTTTCATTGAATGTATTCTGCCCTTTTATTGTGGCCAGCCAAAGGCGCACCTTTACAATGATCAAGCTGTCCAATCAGCACCTGAGATTTTGACAGATTTAGATTTTTTCATTATAGCGCTCTCACTCTTTTAGCACTCTCGCTGGCCTTTTATTGTGACCAGGCGAAGGCACACCTTCATAATAATCAGCACCTGTGTGATGAATAAAATGAGATTTTGACGTATAGTATGTCAGGAATATTTGATGGGAATATTTGATGGGTTCCTGCCGGGTCCCCCTGGGTCCCCTTGGGTCTCATCGGTTCTTGACCCTTCTCCCTTGACCCTGCTTTTGTAATCCGGCCCACGTTGGTGAATATTTAAAGGGTAAACGTCACTCGAAGCATCACGTCTGATTGCATCCCATCGATTTTTTTCCGGTGCACTTGACGTAAAAAATATCGCGAGCATCACAACTAATAATTTTATTTAGAAAACAAAAAAAGTTGATAATAATATAACATAATAATATAATATATTTACCAATATAATAAAGCTGAGATTAAGTATATAAATATAGAAAACTTGTTAGATTATCTACATGTGTCGCTTCTTTTTTTTTACTTTTTATATTATTTTTAATTTTATTTATTTATTATTTTTATTATTAATTTTATTTATTCATTTTATTATTAATTTGAAATGTTATTTTTTTTCATTTAATGTATTTTTTTCATTGAATGTGTTCTGCCCTTTTATTGTGGCCAGCCTAAGGCGCACCTTTACAATGATCAAGCTGTCCAATCAGCACCTGAGATTTTGACAGATTTAGATTTTTTCATTATAGCACTCTCGCTCTCACTCTTTTAGCACTCTCGCTGGCCTTTTATTGTGACCAGGCGAAGGCACACCTTCATAATAATCAGCACCTGTGTGATGAATAAAATGAGATTTTGATGTATATGTCAGGAATATTTGATGGGAATATTTGATGGGTTCCTGCCGGGTCCCCCTGGGTCCCCTTGGGTCTCATCGGTTCTTGACCCTTCTCCCTTGACCCTGCTTTTGTAATCCGGCCCACGTTGGTGAATATTTAAAGGGTAAACGTCACTGGAAGCATCACGTCTGATTGCATCCCATCGATTTTTTTCCGGTGCACTTGACGTAAAAAAAATATCGCGAGCATCGCCACACGCAGCGTCACTCAAACGCGCCTCACAGCGGGCGCCCGTCGGAATGTTCCTCCAACGCAACCTGGCCCACCTATTCCACAGCGAACCTTGTAATGTCTCTCCCGGCGGGTTCATCCAAGCACGAGAGATCCCTCTCGCTGTTTGTCTTGACAGCGCTCTCCTTAAGCACCTCGTGTATCCATATTTGATGGCGCCACCGGCTGCGAAGGTAAAGACGGGAATTTGTAGTGACAAGAGGAGGGCGTCGGCGCAGCAGAGGTACCTCGGCAAAGCGACGGCCTCCTCCCGCCGAGGCAGATGAGCCTTGTCAGCCGGCAGTTGGCGCAGTAATTATAAATGGTGCATTCAATTTCCCAGGGATTCCAGGAGAACGGCATAATGGAGACGGCACTAAGAATTTTATAAGCTAAGCCGGGGGTGGAAAAAGAGACGGGAGCTCGGAGAAAGTCTTCGCCAAACAAAAGACGCTCAGGTGCCACTTCCTTTTCGAGCCGGCGTCGCAAAAAGGAGCCGCCGCAGAGATTGCTACTTACGCTGTAAATTAGCAGTTTAGCCGCACATTAGCGCGCTAATTAGCGGTGTAGCAGATGCACCTGCTTGCCTCGCCGTGGTTCTCGGCAATTACAAGCTAGCAATCACTCGCTGTGAGCGACTTGCTTTTCTTTTATGGATACTCGTGTGAGACGCATTTATTGTTCGATGCTGACCGGAATTTGCAACGTCAATATTTGATATGAACTCATACAATCGATACGATGCAATTGATTAGCTAATTATCGATTTAGACATCCAAAAGTTACGACATGTAATGTTACGTTCCAATAATAGAAAAGTACATGAAAATTTTAATATAAAATAACATAACAAAAACAACAAACATACATATATTTAATGTGATTTTAAATATTTTTATTTCAATTAAAAAATTCAATAAATTAAAAAAAATACACTTTAAACATCACAATATTACTTTAAATATTTAAATATATATTTGAATTTATTTGTATTTCAAAATGAAAAAAAGTATTTCCAACTATCACAAAATTACAAATACTTTAATTGAATTTTCTTTTATTTCAAATATTATAATGTTAAATTTCATAATATTTGAAAATAAAAAAATGAATGCAACAAATTATAATTATTCAATGTATATTAGTTATATTCAGATATTAATATCAAAACATACAGTATACTTCATCCTAACACAAAATTACATTAAATATTTTAATTAATGTACATTACTGAATTGTATTAAGTATTTTTGTTCATTTTTATTGAATTATTTTATTGTTTATTTCAGATGAACCTACTGTATTTCACAAATTACTTAAAATATTTCAATGTAATTTTGTGTATATTTAAAAAAACTTCATAACTAAATTACATTAAATATTTAAATTACAGTAAACATTAATATATTAATATAATTTTGTGTTTGTTTATGTTTAATTTTATGTTCTTAAAAATATAAAAAATGTAAATATTTGAAATATTTGTATTTCAAAATAAAAAAAATACTTCCAAACTATCAGAAAATTACATTATTTTTCATTTTTTTAAATTAAAAATAGAAAAATTACAGAAAAATATTTCATATGAATTTGTAATGTATGTTAAAAAATACAGACTATCATGAAATATATTTGTCTTATATAATTAATATATATTACAAATTTAGATGATTTTTTTAAATGTAATTTTCTGGGTTTTTTATTTGAAAAAAAACTTAATTTAATTTGAAAATATATTTTTGATGGCATCTTTTGCCTGGTATATACATATGATTTTGTGTTTGTTTATGTTTAATGTTATGTTCTTAAAAATATAAAAAATGTAAATATTTAAAATATTTGTATTTCAGAATAAAAATAAAAACTTTCAAACCATCAGAAAATTACATTATTTTTCATTTTTTTAATTAAAAGTAGAAAAATTACAGGAAAATATTTCATATGAATTTGTAATGTATGTTAAAAAATACAGACTATCATGAAATATATTTGTCTTATATAATTAATATATATTACAAATTTAGATGATTTTTTAAAATGTAATTTTCTGTTTTTTTTTAATTTAAAAAAAACTTAATTTAATTTGAAAATATATTTTTGATGGCATTTTTTTGCCTGGTATATCCAATACATAGAAATATGAATAAATTATTATTCTATTGTACTGATTTTCTTTTTGTAATTGAAATAAACCAAATAAAAAAAAAGCGTCCTAATTTACCAAATAGATATTTCCACACACGCCCGGCGGTTCCATTCTGCTCAGGTACGCGCCGCCACAGGCGCCAGCCGTACCCCCTGCGTCCGCGCGTGTCACCTCACAGCGCACAGACGCGAACCTCATCCTCGCCGTCCTCGGAGGTCCCTCAGCAGCCAGTCTCTTGATTGTAAGCGACATCGGAGGCCCTCGTCAGTCACTCCGATGCTGTCAAGGAGTCGGCCGCCGTGAGGTGATGGCGGATGGCCTATTTATACCGCCGTCACCTGATCTCTCGCCCTCCCACGGGCCACGAATATTAAATTGACAGCAGCATATTCTGAGATGTGTGATTGAGCCTCAGGCCTGCAAATCCTCACGTGATGCTTTTACCTTTGGGATAAAACGTTCCGTGTCGGCAGAGCACATTCCTGACGTTACCTGGTCTTCCTTTTCTCCGATGCTTTATCCTTTTTCAAATACTTTGTCCTTATCAAATAAATAAATTCCAATCAATCACAAACTTTTTCACCTTGCTAGCCTGCTAATACGCAGAAACAGGAAGCAGAAGTCCATGATGTCATCAGCGGTTGACTGTAGTGTTTTTGATTACTAAAACAGTCACGCTACAAGACTCATTTTTATACTTTGACATGCTTTTTAGGGAGTACTTTTAATTAATAGAGAAGCAGAATGTGGCAGTAAGAGCAATAGAACACCACCGTCTCATAGCAAACTAACTCATGGCAAAACAAGAAGGTGGCAGTCATGTCAAGAATAACATTTTCAATGGAGGTAAAAAAAAACAAAACCTTAAATGCTGATGAATCCTTTTCATTCATCATGTATAGAGTGACAGCAAGCTCAACGCCTTCCTCTTCAACATCACCTTCTTGTTTTGCTATGACTAATTTCTTGTATCCAATAGCGTTTCTCACCTTCCTTTATTTGGCTCCACTTTAGGTGACTGGCGTGAGAAACAGGATTGGATTGGAGAAATAACAGCATGACGGCAAAACAGGAAGGTGGTGTCACATAAAAATTTAAAAATTTAAAAATTTAAAAATTTAAAAATTTAAAAATTTAAAAATTTAAAAATTTAAAAATTTAAAAATTTAAAAATTTAAAAATTTAAAAATTTAAAAATTTGAAAATTTAAAAATTTAAAAATTTGAAAATTTAAAAATTTAAAAATCTAAAAATAAAAAAAACTTAAACTATGTTAGGAAAGCAGGAAGTGAACAAATACAAGAAACAATACAAGCAGTTGATGTTTGCTAAATACAAGGATGAAGAGTCTTGAACCAGTCACTATATTGACAGTTACTATGGTAACCATTGTGTCATTGAATGCTCATATCACGTACTTCGTACTTCGGTATATGACTAAACTAAACTAAACTAAACTAAAATAAAACAAAAAAATAACAATTAAATTAAATTAAATTAAATTAAATTAAATTAAATTAAATTAAATTAAATTAAATTAAATTAAATTAAATTAAATTAAATTAAATTAAATTAAATTAAAAATATATTAGGAAAGCAGGAAGTGAACAAATGTAACAGTTACTGATTGTAAAAGTAATAATAAGCTTTGCTTCTTCCTATTCCTTTTGGACATGTGGAACTGGGAACTGATTATGTGATGCATTCAATTGTAATCTGATGCATGTTCAAATGAAATTAAACCATTACCATTACCATTACCATTACCATTACCATTACCATTACCATTACCATTACCATTACCATTACCATTACCATTACCATTACCATTACCATACTAAAGACTATCTTGTTGATTTGATTGATTTGAACCACCATCGTATTAAATTTGAACGCCACCTTACTTGTTTTAACATTTTGCTTCAGCAGCCCGCCCATCAACACGTGGGTGGCACGCCACCGAAGTCTATGGAAACGTGCCACACGGCCCCCACAGCCCACATCTGGGGTCCCTCGTAAACACTCTCCGTCCCATGTAATCAGCCCCGCATGGTTTCCGGCTCCCCCAACACGGATCTCATCAGGTTCAGGAGGGTAAATATATGAAGCGAGTTCCATATTTGATTGCAGACGTACCACAAAACCCCAAAAAGAACCGATCCCGGAACGTTCTCCTCAAGCAGGCTGCTTTAATTAATAACGTACGCATCCCAAGTTCCAGCTGTCGGAGGTGAAAGTTTAGCGCGGGGGCGGCAAATTGCACACAAACTTCATTTGCTTAACAATGGCCTAAGGTTTTGCTGCAGATGTTCTCCGCTTTTAAATCAACAACGTCTTCGTCGGTTCCTTCTGCTTCCATTCGGAGTCAAACATTAGCGGGAAAAAGATGCGGATCACAGCGCCCCAAAATGATGCGAGACCCAAAGTCTCTTCGACCTGCTGATCGTTGATGTTATTCCACATCAGTTTCATCGTTATCCTGTTCACACGGCGCCCGGGATAACGAGCTTTGGGACCAAGCGATACATCATCTGAAGTGGCGCCGCTGAACAGATCTCGAAAATGAGATTTCAGCACCCCTGACCCAAGCTGTGCTCCTCTCACCTTTGGCCAGGAGGACCGCAAAAATGATTATTTACTGTCTTTCACGGCAAAACTGGTTCATAAGCCCAGTTTAAATACTAAATCCAATTTCTACCGAAACTCATCCTGTTCTGGAGTCAACCCTGACTGGCTGACTAAAGGTCTAGCATCACTAGGGTCAAGACTCTCAGTTGAGAGGCGGGGTCAACCCTGGACTGGTGGCCATGCAGCCAATCACAGGGCACATATAGACAAACAACCATTCACACTCACATTCATACCTATGGACAATTTGGAGTCGCTAATTAACCTAGCATGTTTTTGGAATGTAGGAGGAAACCGGAGTGTGGTCAGCATGCTAACCACCTATCCACCGTGCGTCCCATTAAGTAAAAATATTAAGAAAAAAAAACTGTAATGAAAAATTAAATTAATAAATTAAAATTACATTTCAGAATTAAAAAAAAATTCAGAATAAACCCATAATATTATGAGGAAAAAAATTGAAATTTTAGTAGCATAGAATTTAAATATGAATTAAATAAATATAAAAACTTACATTTATTATTATGAGAAACAAACAAAACAACAAATAAAGTTGTCAAAAAACTCAAAGAATAAGAATAAGATGCTAACCACTTCTCCACCGTGCGTCCCATTAAGTAAAAATATTAAGAGAAAATAACTTGCACTGTAATGAAAAATTAAATTAGTAAATTAAAATTAAATTTCAGAATTAAAAAAAAATTCTGAATAAACCCAAAATATTCTGAGGAAAAATAATGACATTTTAGTAGCATATAATTTAAAATATTAAATAAATAAATATAAAAACTTACATTTATTATTATGAGAAACAAACAAAACAACAAATAAAGTTGACAAAAAACCCAAAGAATAAAAATAAGATGCTAACCACTTCTCCACCGTGCGGCCCATTAAGTAAAAATATTAAGGGAAAATAACTTGCACTGTAATGAAAAATTAAATTAATAAATTAAAATTAAATTTCAGAATAAAAAAAAAATCAGAATAAACCCAAAATATTATGAGGAAAAATAATGACATTTTAGTAGCATATAATTTAAAATATTAAATAAATAAATATAAAAACTTACATTTATTATTATGAGAAACAAACAAAACAACAAATAAAGTTGTCAAAAAACCCAAAGAATAAGAATAAGATGCTAACCACTTCTCCACCGTGCGTCCCATTAAGTAAAAATATTAAGAGAAAATAACTTGCACTGTAATGAAAAATTAAATTAGTAAATTAAAATTAAATTTCAGAATAAAAAAAAAATTCAGAATAAACCCATAATATTATGAGGAAAAATAATGACATTTTAGTAGCATAGAATTTAAACATTAATTAAATAAATATAAGAACTTACATTTATTATTATGAGAAACAAACAAAATAACAAATAAAGTTGTCAAAAAAAACAAAGAATAAGAATGAGAATATAATAATAATAAAATATTGTGAGAATCATTAGTGTCATTATTACACAAAATTTACAAAATTTGTATAAAAAACAACATCAGAAATAAAAAACAGCTGTAATGATATGAGAATAAAGTCCAAATATTAATACCAACTTGTATGCTAAAGAGATTTTTTTTTTTTTGTAAACTTGTAATATGATCAGGAAAAATTCATTTTAGTAGCATGGAGTTTTTTTTAATAGTTAAAATATTATGATAAACTAAACACCAAAGTTTTAGGTATGCTGAAAAATTCTAATATTGTGGAAATAAAGAATAAATACTCTGAAAATAAAGCCTCTGTCATGGTCGGGCTTGAGAGCTTTACGGTTCGAGCCCAGGATGCAGAAAGCAGGACCAAATGCAGGTAAAACGTTGAATTTAATGATAATTGCAGCAGCAAGATAAGCGACTCAGGAAGGCAGACTGACAAACGATCATGACCCCCCCCTGCAGGGAGAAGCACACACCTGAACTAAATACAAACAAAAATTAGGTACAGGTGTGGGTGACTATGGCAACGCAGGAAGACAAGGCAAAGCAGGAAGTTCCATACAAAATAAGAGTGACAGAATTTTACGGGAATTAACTTAATAAAAAAATCTATTCAATAGCATAAAGTTGAAATATTATAATAATATTTTTTTATTTTTTTTTACATGATAATATGTTGAGAAACAAACAAAACAAAATAAAGTTGGTATTTTTGTAAATTTAGGTTGGGGCAAAACTTATAACATTATGGGAATAAAGTCAAAATATTATGGAAATAACATCATAATAATAAAAGAACAAAGTTGAAATAATCCGAACATTATCACAAGCATAAAGTCAAAATATCCCAGGAAAAGAAATCACCATTATAACATTAAAAAAATAAAGTCAAAATATTATGGAAATAACATCATAATATTAAAAGAAGAAAGTTGAAATAATCCAAACATTACCATAAGCATAAAGTCAAAATATCCCCCCAAAAAGTCATCTTTATAACATTAAGGGAATAAAGTCAAAATATTATGGAAATAATATAATAATATTAAAAGAATTAAGTTGAAATAATCCAAACATTATCACAAGCATGAAGTCAAAATATTCCAGGAAAAAAAAATTATCATTATAACATTAACAGAATAAAGTCAAAATATTATGGAAATTATATAATAATATTAAAATAATTAAGTTGAAATAATCTGAACATTACCACAAGCATAAAGTCAAAATATTCCAGGAAAAAAGTAATCATTATAACATTAAGGGAATAAATTCTAATTATATGGAAATAATATAATAATATTAAAAGATGAAAGTTGAAATAATCCGAACATTATCACAAACATAAAGTCAAAATATCCCCGGAAAAAAAATCATCATTATAACATTAACAGAATAAAGTCAAAATATTATACAAATAACATCATAATATTAAAAGAATTACGTTGAAATAATGCAAACATTATCACAAGCATAAAGTCAAAATATCCCAGGAAAAAAAAAATCATCATTATAACATTAACAGAATAAAGTCAAAATATTATGGAAATCATATAATAATATTAAAATAATTAAGTTGAAATAATCCGAACATTACCAAAAGCATAAAGTCAAAATATTCCAGGAAAAAAAGTAATCATTATAACATCAAGGGAATAAATTTTAAATATTATGGAAATAACATAATAATATTAAAAGAAGAAAGTTTAAATAATCCGAACATTATCACAAACATAAAGTCAAAATATCCCAGGAAAAAAGTCATCATTATAACATTAAGGGAATAAATTCAAAATATTTTGAAAATAACAACATAATATTAAAAGAAAAAGTTGAAATAATCCGAACATTACCACAAGCATAAAGTCAAAATATTCCAGGAAAAAAAGTAATCATTATAACATCAAGGGAAGAAATTTTAAATATTATGGAAATAATATAATAATATTAAAAGAATTAAGTTGAAATAATCCGAACATTATCACAAGCATAAAATCAAAATATCCCAGGAAAAAAAAATCACCATTATAACATTAACGGAATAAAGTCAAAATATTATGGAAATTACATAATAATATTAAAATAATTAAGTTGAAATAATCTGAACATTATCACAAGTATAAAGTCAAAATATTCCAGGAAAAAAAGTAATCATTATAACATCAAGGGAATAAATTTTAAATATTATATAAATAATATAATAATATTAAAAGATGAAAGTTGAAATAATCCAAACATTATCACAAACATAAAGTCAAAATATCCCCGGAAAAAAAATCATCATTATAACATTAACAGAATAAAGTCAAAATATTATACAAATAACATCATAATATTAAAAGAATTACGTTGAAATAATCCGAACATTATCACAAGCATAAAATCAAAATATCCCAGGAAAAAAAATCACCATTATAACATTAACGGAATAAAGTCAAAATATTATGGAAATTACATAATAATATTAAAATAATTAAGTTGAAATAATCCGAACATTATCACAAGTATAAAGTCAAAATATTCCAGGAAGAAAAGTAATCATCATAACATTAAGAAAATAAAGTCAAAATATTATGAAAATAACATAATAATATTAAAAGAAGAAAGTTGAAATAATCCGAACATTATCACAAGCATAAAGTCAAAATATCCCAGGAAAAAACGTCCTCATTATAACATTAAAGGAATAAAGTCAAAATATTATGGAAATAACATAATAATATTAAAAGAAGAAAGTTGAAATAATCCAAACATTACCATAAGGATAAAGTCAAAATATCCCAGGAAAAAAAAGGTCATCATTATAACATTAACAGAATAAAGTCAAAATATTATGGAAATAACCTAATAACATTAAAAGATGAAATTTGAAATAATCCAAAAAAAGTCATCATTATAACATTAAGGGAATAAAGTCAAAATATTATGGAAATAATATAATAATATTAATAGAATTAAGTTGAAATAATCCGAACATTATCACAAGCATAAAGTCAAAATATCCTAGGAAAAAAGTAATCATTATAACATTCAGGGAATAAAGTAATACTATTCCAAAGTATTACTTCCTTAGATTCCTGTGGTGTCTACCTCTACCCTACCACCCTACTGTGGCCACGCCCACCAGGAACATACACAGCGAACCTCCACACCTAAACTTACGCAGTATATAAGATAAGATCGGGAGAGGAACGGTAAGGAACGTGCACAATTCCCCAGGGATGGAGACTTTAGCCTGCATATCGTCCACGGCCGGCTCTTTAATGTGCATTTGTGCACTTGGGCTTTCCTTTCTTCCTGACATCTTTCAAGTACTGCATGTCTGTCATTAATTGAGTCTCCAGCTCCCTGGAGTGGTTAGCTCCACTTGCACTGGGGTGGGGGCACTCTCTATGTGTGTGTGTGTGTGTAATGATTATGCTCGATCAGTGTCAAACACAAACTACAATGGCGGATGCTTTGAAAGTCAAAATGTTGTGAGCTTTTGAAAACAGCATTTCATGCGTTTGAATATTTCACCTTTTGATTTTTTTTTTTTTTTTTTCTTTGTCGAGAAATGTGCAAATCCAATACGGTGTTTTACAGACTAAAGGATAATCAAAGTACCGGGAGCGAGAAAAAAAAAAAAAAAAAAAAAAAAAAACACTTCAGGCACTTTGGAAGGGAAAAAAAGAAGAAATCACATTGTGTTTGCGGAGGTTTATGGCGTGCGATAAAAGGCATTAAACCCGCTGCTCCACCTGGGAAGCAGCAGCTGATGACACAAGGAGACAAATCCTCTTGTACGGGATTTTTAGCATATTCTTAAAATAAAAAATAAACAAAAATAAAATAAAAACAGCAGTCATTTACCAATTTTTAAAGTTAAAATATTAAAAAACTTTGTAATCAAACATGAAAATTATGTAATGATAAAAATATTGACATTTTCTGAGCATAGACTTGAAATATTCGAGAAAAAATATGTTTTCTTTAAAAGTGAAATATTATGAGAACCAAACACCACAAAATAAAGTTGTGATTTCTGGAAAATAACGTTGCAGAAAAAATTACAAAATGATGGTAGTAAAGAAGAAAATTTATATAGTCGGAAAATAATAATAATAATTAATTTTTTAAAATTTAATTTAATAAAAAAAATACTTACAGCAGAAAAAATAAAAAAGCTGCAATTTGCCCAGAATAAAGTCAAAATATTGTGAGAAAAAAAAGTCACATTTAACAAGAATGAGCTTGTAATATTACAAGAAAATAAATAATGTCATTTTAGTAGCATTAAGTATGAAAATGAAAAAAATGTGAATTAAAAATGTAAATATTTTTTTTGAAAAAGTTATAATATTATAGGAGCAAAGTCATAATTACAAGAAGAAAATTTACAAAAATCATACAAAGTTCAAATAGTTTGCAAATAACACAACTGCACATCAGCTGTTATTTTGTGGGACTAAAGTAGAAATATTAAAAGAAAAGAGAATAATATAATACTATAATAAATGCCAATATCCAAATATTATGAGGAAAAATAATGTCATTTTAATTAGCAAGAAAACAATATTGAAAACAAAACTCTATATTATGAGAAACAAACAACACAAAACAAAGTTGTAATTTTCCGAAGATTAGATTAGATTTTTTTTTGTTCTAGATGAATTAATTAATTAATTTATGGCTTGTAAAATTAATTCTAGATAAATTCTAAATTCTAGATGAATAATTCCAAGAAGATTAGCTTCCTTAATAAAATAAAAAATAAAACAAATATAATAATAAATAAAATAAAATAAAATAAAATAAAATAAAATAAAATAAAATAAAATAAAATAAAATAAAATAAAATAAAATAAAATAAAATAAAATAAAATAAAATAAAATAAAATAAAATAAAATAAAATAAAATAAATCCATAGCTGAAAACAAATTTTTCCCCATTTAACACTCCATTGAGTTGGCCCTATTTTTGGCAAGCAAGTGCCTGGTAGGAGGTGCGACGGCAGAGCAGGAGCTGGTGGGACACGGAATCGCAACAATATACCATCCACAAATCTCTCTGTAATTGACCAGAGAGAGCTCAATGGGACGTGGAAATCAGCAGACATTTTGTTTTACCTTTCTGTAGGCAGAACTGTTTGGTATCACATGGTTAACATGTTACAATTATAATAAATAAATAAATCAATTTACAGTAAGTACATAAATAAATAAAATTTCCCTAAAAGTCTGGACACCCGTGGTTTATACCGTCGATGTAGGTGCACATTTTAAAAAGATGGAAAACCCGCCGCAAACTTAAAGACTTTGCTCCTGCCGAGCCTTCGCTCTTCTCTTCCCAGCTGGAGGTGCCTTAAGAGCCCAGCGCAGTGGAGCTCCCACAGCTGAGGGAGCACAACAACTCACAGCATCATGTTCAACCAGAATAGGGACTTTGTCCTCGTTCGATACCCTCAATGCATATACAGTGGACATACGTATATAGGGTCGGCACATTGCATACTGTCATTGTGCACATGAATGTCTTATTCATGTGCACTTACACTCCTATAACCCAACGAGCACCCCATAGTCACATTTACACTCCTATTACCCAATATAGTGGACATAATGATACAAATGAGACATTAAAAACTTGTTTTCCAACAACTCAATATATTTTTAACATTATTAGAGTCCTCTAGACATAAAATAGCACCCCTATAGCCACATTCACACTGGTATTACCCAATATAGTGGACATAATGATACAAATGAGACATTAAAAACTTGTTTTCCAACAACTAAATATGTTTTTAACATTATTAGAGTCCTCTAGACATAAAATAGCACCCCTATATCCACATTCACATTGCTATTACCCAATATGGTGGACATAATAATAAAAATGAGACATTAAAAACTTGTTTTCTAACAACTAAATATTTTGTTAACATTATTAGAGCCCTGTAGACATAAAATAGCACCCCTATAGCCACATTCACACTGCTTTTACCCAACATAGTGGACATAATCGTGAAAATGAGACATTAAAAAATTGTTTTCCAACAACTAAATATGTTTTTAACATTATTAGAGTCCTCTAGACATAAAATAGCACCCCTATAGCCACATTCACACTGCTATTACTCAATATGGTGGACATAATAATAAAAATGAGACATTAAAAATGTGTTTTCCAACAACTAAATATTTTTTTAACATAATTAGAGTCCTCTAGACATAAAATAGCACCCCTATAGCCACATTCACACTGCTCTTACTCAATATGGTGGACATAATAATAAAAATGAGACATTAAAAACTTGTTTTCTAACAACTAAATATATTGTTAACATTATTAGAGCCCTGTAGACATAAAATAGCACCCCTATAGCCACATTCACACTGCTATTACTCAATATGGTGGACATAATAATAAAAATTAGACATTAAAAACTTGTTTTCCAACAACGAAATATTTTTTTAACATTATTAGAGTCCTCCAGACATAAAATAGCACCCCTATATCCACATTCACATTGCTATTACCCAATATGGTGGACATAATAATAAAAATGAGACATTAAAAATGTGTTTTCCAACAACTAAATATTTTTTTAACATTATTAGAGTCCTCTAGACATAAAATAGCACCCCTATAGCCACATTCACACTGCTATTACCCAATATGGTGGACATAATAACAAAAATGAGACATTAAAAACTTGTTTTCTAACAACTAAATATATTGTTAACATTATTAGAGCCCTGTAGACATAAAATAGCACCCCTATAGCCACATTCACACTGGTATTACTCAATATGGTGGACATAATAATAAAAATGAGACATTAAAAACTTGTTTTCTAACAACTAAATATGTATATTGTTAACATTATTAGAGCCCTGTAGACATAAAATAGCACCCCTATAGCCACATTCACACTGCTATTACTCAATATGGTGGACATAATAACAAAAATGAGACATTAAAAACTTGTTTTCTAACAACTAAATATATTGTTAACATTATTAGAGCCCTGTAGACATAAAATAGCACCCCTATAGCCACATTCACACTGGTATTACTCAATATGGTGGACATAATAATAAAAATGAGACATTAAAAACTTGTTTTCTAACAACTAAATATGTATATTGTTAACATTATTAGAGCCCTGTAGACATAAAATAGCACCCCTATAGCCACATTCACACTGCTATTACTCAATATGGTGGACATAATAATAAAAATGAGACATTAAAAACTTGTTTTCTAACAACTAAATATATTGTTAACATTATTAGAGCCCTGTAGACATAAAATAGCACCCCTATAGCCACATTCACACTGCTATTACTCAATATGGTGGACATAATAACAAAAATTAGACATTAAAAACTTGTTTTCCAACAATGAAATATTTTTTTAACATTATTAGAGTCCTCCAGACATAAAATAGCACCCCTATATCCACATTCACATTGCTATTACCCAATATGGTGGACATAATAATAAAAATGAGACATTAAAAATGTGTTTTCCAACAACAAAATATTTTTTTAACATTATTAGAGTCCTCTAGACATAAAATAGCACCCCTATAGCCACATTCACACTGGTATTACCCATATGGAAGACATAATAATAAAAATGAGACATTAAAAACTTGTTTTCTAACAACTAAATATTTTGTTAACATTATTAGAGCCCTCTAGACATAAAATAGCACCCCTATAGCCACATTCACACTGGTATTACCCAATATGGTGGACATAATAATAAAAATGA
This sequence comes from Doryrhamphus excisus, assembly GCF_037039965.1. Taxonomy (NCBI): domain Eukaryota; kingdom Metazoa; phylum Chordata; class Actinopteri; order Syngnathiformes; family Syngnathidae; genus Doryrhamphus; species Doryrhamphus excisus. Next base: position 16,935,670 of record NC_136371.1, read on the forward strand.
GACATTAAAACTTCTTTTTCAACAACTAAATATGTTTTTAACATTATTAGAGCCCTGTAGACATAAAATAGCACCCCTATAGCCACATTCACACTGCTATTACTCAATATGGTGGACATAATAATAAAAATGAGACATTAAAAACTTGTTTTCTAACAACTAAATATATTGTTAACATTATTAGAGCCCTGTAGACATAAAATAGCACCCCTATAGCCACATTCACACTGGTATTACCCAACATGGTGGACATAATCGTGAAAATGAGACATTAAAAATTTGTTTTCCAACAACTAAATATGTTTTTAACATTATTAGAGTCCTCTAGACATAAAATAGCACCCCTATAGCCACATTCACACTGGTATTACCCAATATGGTGGACATAATTGTGAAAATGAGACATTAAAAATTTGTTTTCCAACAACTAAATATGTTTTTAACATTATTAGAGCCCTGTAGACATAAAATAGCACCCCTATAGCCACATTCACACTGGTATTACCCAATATGGTGGACATAATAATAAAAATGAGACATTAAAAATTTGTTTTCCAACAATTAAATATTTTTTTAACATTATTAGAGTCCTTTAGACATAAAATAGCACCCCTATAGCCACATTCACACTGCTATTACTCAATATTGTGGACATAATAATAAAAATGAGACATTAAAAACTTGTTTTCTAACAACTAAATATATTGTTAACATTATTGGAGCCCTGTAGACATAAAATAGCACCCCTATAGCCACATTCACACTGGTATTACCCAATATGGTGGACATAATTGTGAAAATGAGACATTAAAAACTTGTTTTCCAACAACGAAATATTTTTTTTAACATTATTAGAGCCCTGTAGACATAAAATAGCACCCCTATAGCCACATTCACACTGGTATTACCCAATATGGTGGACATAATAATAAAAATGAGACATTAAAAATTTGTTTTCCAACAACTAAATATGTTTTTAACATTATTAGAGTCCTCTAGACATAAAATAGCACCCCTATAGCCACATTCACACTGCTATTACCCAATATGGTGGACATAATCGTGAAAATGAGACATTGAAAATTTGTTTTCTAACAACTAAATATGTTTTTAACATTATTAGAGTCCTCTAGACATAAAATAGCACCCCTATAGCCACATTCACACTGGTATTACCCATATGGAAGACATAATAAGACACAATAAGACATAAATCAGACTCATACGTTAGCATTGTGAGAGTCTGGTCACGAACACGTCGACAAAAGACGGGAGCAGACGAGGTCGGGGGCTCGCTGTTTTTCACAGGCTAGCTTGATGAGGACTAAATGACGGCGAGCTCTGCCATGCGGGGGGACAAAGAAGCGAGCCGCATTAGCGGGTCGTCATGTTTGATTGGGCTTTATTAGCGGCGCCTGTATTGTTCCTGTTTGTCAAAGCACTCCCAGGTAATGCGGCCATAATGGTTCCGGAAGCCTCCATCTGCTCGCTCGTTTCAAATTCATTTTCCCAGGTGCTGATGGGACGCCGTCGGGGGGGAGGAGATGGAGGGCGGCGGTGGAGCGCGCTCAGTAACCAGGTTACGTGCTTACGCTTTGTTGAAAGACAGCTGGCAGCACCTCAGTGGAACTCGTCGGCGTCGTCCATGCAGGTGCCGGGGTCAAAATGTTCCCGGAGGTGGATCTGGTTTTGGTACTAATTACAGGTCTTTAATTGATAAGGCAGAAAAACCGTATTGATTTGCTGTCGGGCAGATGCCTGACCTCTAATTACTGCTCTGTTCTGCAATGTCGGCTTCACTTCCTGTCAGCTGATGTCATCACAGACGCCGTCGGCGTACGACGCTGCCTGAAGGCGCCGTACCTTTAAGGCTCCTGCTGCCTTTTTGAGCTGACAGGACCTCACAGGTTTCCAAAGTGTGGGCCGCAACCCCTGGATGGGGCAATTACAAAAGGTGACTATAGGGGTGCTATTTCATGTCTAGAGGGCTCCAATCATATTAAAACAATATTTAGAACAGTTTTTCTATATCTTGTTTTCTTTTTCTCGCTTATTACGTGCGTAATAGGAGCATTTCGGGGACTATAGGGGTGTTATGTTATGTCTAGAGGGCTCCAATTGTATTAAAACAATTATTTAGAAGGTGCTAAACAGGTTTTCTATATCTCGTTTTCTCTTATTATGTCTACTGTAGTGGCTAATAGGAGCATTTCGGTGCCTATAGGGGTGTTATGTTATGTCTAGAGGGCTCCAATTGTATTAAAACAATTATTTAGAAGGTGCTAAACAAGTTTTCTATATCTTCTTTTCTCATTCTCACTTATTATGTCTACTGTAGTGGATAATAGGAGCATTTCGGTGACTATAGGGGTGTTATGTTATGTCTAGAGGGCTCCAATAGTGTTAAAACAATTATTTAGAAGGTGCTAAACAGGTTTTCTATATCTCGTTTTCTCTTTCTCTCTTATTATGTCTACTATAGTGGGTAATAGACGCATAGAGGTGACTATAGGGGTGTTATTTTATGTCTAGAGGGCTTCAATCATATTAAAACAATTATTTAGAACAGTTTTTCGATATCTTGTTTTCTTTTTCTCTCTTATTATGTCTACTGTAGTGGGTAATAGGAGCATTTCGGTGACTATAGGGGTGTTATGTTATGTCTAGAGGGCTCCAATCATATTAAAACAATAATTTAGAAGGTGCTAAACAGGTTTTCTACATGTTGTTTTCTCTTTCTCTTTTATTATGTCTACTGTAGTGGGTAATAGGTGCATAGAGGTGACTATAGGGGTGTTATTTTATGTCTAGAGGGCTCCAATAATGTTTAAACAATTATTTAGAAGGTGCTAAACAGGTTTTCTATATCAAGTTTTCTCTTTCTCTCCCTTTTTGTCTACTATAGTGGGTAATAGGAGCATAAAAGTGACTATAGGGGTGTTATTTTCTGCCTAGAAGGCTCCAATAATGTTAAAATAATTATTTAGAAGGTGCTAAACAGGTTTTCTATATCTCATTTTCTCATTCTCTCTTATTATGTCTACTGTAGTGGGTAATAGTAGCATACAGGTGACTATAGGGGTGTTATTTTATGTCTAGAGGGCTCCAATAATGTTAAAACAATTATTTAGAAGGTGCTAAACAGGTTTTCTATATCTTGTTTTCTCTTTCTCTCTTATTATGTCTACTGTAGTGAGTAATAGGAGAATAGAGGTGACTATAGGGGTGTTATTCTATGTCCAGGTGGCTCTAATAATGTTAAAAGGTGTATTTAGAACATCTTACATGTTTTATATTCTCTTATTGTGTTTACTATACTGGGTATACTTTCTTTACTTAATTGAAACTAAGCAGTCTGTCAGAGATTTGTAAAGGTGTCAGCAAAGAAAGCTGCGTACTGCAGAAGGTAGACAAAAAGACTAAGTGGGGTTGTACAAAACGTAAACATAATCTGAGGGAATGTTTGGATCCATGCGGCCACCTAAGCGTGTTTGCTCATGGTTTACATCTAGCAGGTAAACTCCAAGCAGCTGCAGCATCCTGTATGCTCGCCGTAGGTTTATACAGCATAAACGCATCACGACCCGCTTGTTTGGTATATGATGTAAACGTTCCCCATCTTGTAAAAGCAGGGTAGGAGTTGCCATTGGTTGGATGGATGGATGGCATCATGGTGAAAATAAAATTATTAAAACCCTAAAGACATGAAATAACACCCCATAGTCACCTTTACACTCCTATTACATAATGTAGTAGACATAATAAGACAAAATAAGACATAGAAAAAACTGTATGCCCCTTCTAAATACATGCTATATCAGTATTGGAGCCCTCTAGCCATTAAATAACACCCCTATAGTCACCTTTACACTCCTAGTAAGTAATGTAGTAGACATAATAAGAGAAAATAAGACAGAAAACTTGTTAACCCCCGTCTAAATATATGTTTTAGCAGTATTGGAGCCCTCTAGCCATGAAATAACACCCCTACAGTCACCTTTACACTCATATTATGTAATGTAGTAGACATAATAAGAGAAAATAAGACATAGAAAACTTGTTTACCCCCTTCTAAATATATGTTTTAACAGTATTGGAGCCCTCTAGCCATGAAATAACACCCCTACAGTCACCTTTACACTCATATTATGTAATGTAGTAGACATAATAAGAGAAAATAAGACATAGAAAACTTGTTTACCCCCTTCTAAATATATGTTTTAGCAGTATTGGAGCCCTCTAGCCATGAAATAACACCCCTATAGGAACCTTTACACTCCTATACATTATGTAGTAGACATAATAAGACAAAATAAGACATAGAAAACCTGTATACCCCCGTCTAAATACATGCTATAACAGTATTGGAGCCTTCTAGCCATGAAATAACACCCCTACAGTCACCTTTACACTCATATTATGTAATGTAGTAGACATAATAAGAGAAAATAAGACATAGAAAACTTGTTTACCCCCTTCTAAATATATGTTTTAGCAGTATTGGAGCCCTCGAGCCATGAAATAACACCCCTACAGTCACCTTTACACCCCTATTACATAATGTAGTACACATAATAAGACAAAATAAGACATAGAAAACCTGTATGCCCCTTCTAAATACATTTTTCAACAGTATTGGAGCCCTCTAGCCATGAAATAACACCCCTACAGTCACCTTTACACTTGTATTATGTAATGTAGTAGACATAATAAGAGAAAATAAGACATAGAAAACTTGTTTACCCCCTTCTAAATACATGTTTTAACAGTATTGGAGCCTTCTAGCCATGAAATAACACCCCTATAGTCAACTTTACACTCATATTATGCAATGTAGTAGACATAATAAGAGAAAATAAGACATAGAAAACTTGTTTACCCCCTTTTAAATAAATTTTTTAACAGTATTGGAGCCCTCTAGCCATGAAATAACACCCCTACAGTCACCTTTACACCCCTATTACATAATGTAGTACACATAATAAGAGAAAATAAGACATAGAAAACCTGTATGCCTCTTCTAAATACATGCTATAACAGTACTGGAGCCCTCCAGCCATGAAATAACACCCCTACAGTCACCTTTACTCTCTTATCACTAATATAGTACACATAATAAGAGAACATAAGACATATATATGACACTCCTACAGTCACCGTTACAGTCTTTTTACCCTCAGTATAGATAATAAGAGAAAATAAGACATAATATAGGCTCACATGTTAGCATTGGAATAATTTGTTGTTCTGTCTTTATCTGTTTAGTACAGGACTTGCCATAGTTCCGTTCGTCTCATCAGTGTAACATTACTGACACCTAGTGACCAGTGTAAAGTACTACATATCATCACAATGTCATTCCGAATGCCTTAAATTTGTATTGTTCTTCTTTAGACATTTTTATGCTCCACATAGGACAATACGTGTCTGTAAGTAATGTGCCAATGTGCCGTTTTAGACAGCAGTGTTTTTTAATTAGGACACTAATTATGTCCAATTTGGAGATTTTTAGTCTATTAGTCAATACAAAAACGTTGGGCGTGTCCAGGCGTCATGTCACGTATTAAAAGTGTCTTCGTTCCTCCACACGCTGCTGAAGGGGGGATCGAAACACCTCATCACGCGGCGAGGATGCATGTAAGCAGGGTCTGCCTGACAAACATAGTTTGGGGCAAATTTCCATTTCATGTTCGACTACACCGCACATTTTAGATGAGGAGCGCGGCATCATCGTTGACAGGAAATGCATTGCTTTAATATTCCGGCTCCACGTTGGCAAGGAATTAGATGTGTGCATAAATTAGTTACGTTTAAAAAAAAAACGTCGCTCCGGGGCACGTTTGTTTTCCGTGTGTAGCTTTTGAACGGGTGTGTCACGCACGTACACGTCGGGATGGGCGTTGTTTGGATATTATTCGATACCGGTGCCAAATTGGTATTTTGGAAACCAAACAGTACTTAAAAAATCTTAAAACATAAAAATTTTGCAGAAAAATTAATTAATTTTACTGCATTTCTTGACATGAAATTTGAACAGAATATAATTTAAATACTTAATATTATAAATAATAAATAATAATAAAGAGCTTTCAAATTTGAAATACGTATACCAATATGAACTATATAATATAACAAATAGCATATTTTTTTAAGCATATTGAGCATATTTTTTTAAGAATATTTTTTTAAAGAATATTTTTCAAGCATTTTTTAAGCACATAACTGTTATAACTATTATTTTTTTAAACAGCAAAAATGGGAAAAAAATGCAAAGTTGCTACTAAAAATAGCCGCTTTTTACCTACATATATATATATATCTGAGATAAAATACACAATATGACCAAAAGTATTTACTCACCTGCCGTAACATGAAAATATGGAAGCAGGTTTCCACCACTGACAGAAAAAAAAATTATGACTTTTTTACCTCATAATTATGACTCTTTATCTCATAATTTTGACTTTTATCTCCTAATTTCAACTTTTTATCTCATAATTTGGACTTTTATTTCATAATTTCAACTTCTTATCTCCTAATTTTGACTTTTATCTCCTAATTTCAACTTTTTATCCCATAATTTAGACTTTTTACCTTGTAATTTTAACTTTTATCTCACATCTTCAACTTTTTGTCTCTTAATTTTGATATTTTTATCTCATAATTTCAAATTTTATCTCACAATTTTAACATTTTATCTCTTAATTGTGTTTTTTTTATCTCTTAATTTCAAATTTTACCTCACAATTTTAACACTTTATATCTTAATTTTGTTTTTTTAATCTCATAATTCCAACTTTTTATCTCATATTTATGATTTTTAATGTCATAGTTTACATTTTTCCTCATAATTTTGAATTTGTGTCTCATACATATGCCATTTCTTCTCATAATCATGACTTTTTCCTCATCATTTCGATTTTTTATGTCATAATTATGACATATGTTATTATGTCATAATTTAATGACATAGTTATGGTTAGCACGCAGGCCTCAAAGCTAGGAGAACCGAGTTCAATTCCACCCTGTAAGAGTGTAAAGCTGACTATAGGGGTGTTATTTCATGTCTAGAAGGCTCTAATAAAGTTAAAAAGTGTATTTGGAAGGCGGTAAATACATTATCTATGTCTTATGTGTCTTATTTTCTTTTATTCTGTCTACTATATTAGGTAATAAGAGTGTAAAGCTGACTATAGGGATGTTATTTCATGTCTAGAGGCCTCTAATAAAGATAAAAAAGCGTATTTAGAAGATGGTAAATACATTATCTATGTCTTATGTGTCTTATTTTCTTTTATTCTGTCTACTATATTAGGTAATAAGAGTGTTTAGCTGACTATAGGGATGTTATTTCATGTCTAGAGGACTCTAATAAAGATAAAAAAGTGTATTTAGAAGATGGTAAATACATTATCTATGTCTTATGTGTCTTATTTTCTTTTATTCTGTCTACTATATTAGGTAGTAAGAGTGTAAAGCTGACTATAGGGTTGTTATTTCATGTCTAGAGGACTCTAATAAAGTTACAAAAGTGTATTTAGAAGATGGTAAATACATTATCTATGTCTTATGTGTCTTATTTTCTTTTATTCTGTCTACTATATTAGGTGATAAGAGTGTAAAGCTGACTATAGGGATGTTATTTCATGTCTAGAGGGCTCTAATAAAGATAAAAAAGTGTATTTAGAAGATGGTAAATACATTGTCTATGTTTTATGTGTCTTATTTTCTTTTATTCTGTCTACTATATTAGGTAGTAAGAGTGTAAAGCTGACTATAGGGGTGTTATTTCATGTCTAGAGGGCTCTAATAAAGTTAAAAAGTGTATTTGGAAGGCGGTAAATACATTATCTATGTCTTATGTGTCTTATTTTCTTTTATTCTGTCTACTATATTAGGTGATAAGAGTGTAAAGCTGACTATAGGGATGTTATTTCATGTCTAGAGGCCTCTAATAAAGATAAAAAGTGTATTTAGAAGATGGTAAATACATTGTCTATGTCTTATGTGTCTTATTTTCTTTTATTCTGTCTACTATATTAGGTAATAAGAGTGTAAAGCTGACTATAGGGTTGTTATTTCATGTCTAGAGGACTCTAATAAAGTTACAAAAGTGTATTTAGAAGATGGTAAATACATTATCTATGTCTTATGTGTCTTATTTTCTTTTATTCTGTCTACTATATTAGGTGATAAGAGTGTAAAGCTGACTATAGGGATGTTATTTCATGTCTAGAGGGCTCTAATAAAGTTAAAAAGTGTATTTAGAAAATGGTAAATACATTATCTATGTCTTATGTGTCTTATTTTCTTTTATTCTGTCTACTATATTAGATAGTAAGAGTGTAAAGCTGACTATAGGGATATTATTTCATGTCTAGAGGGCTCTAATAAAGATAAAAAGTGTATTTAGAAAATGGTAAATACATTATCTATGTCTAATGTGTCTTATTTTCTTTTATTCTGTCTACTATATTAGGTAATAAGAGTGTTTAGCTGACTATAGGGATGTTATTTCATGTCTAGAGGACTCTAATAAAGATAAAAAAGCGTATTTGGAAGATGGTAAATACATTATCTATGTCTTATGTGTCTTATTTTCTTTTATTCTGTCTACTATATTAGATAGTAAGAGTGTAAAGCTGACTATAGGGGTGTTATTTCATGTCTAGAGGGCTCTAATAAAGTTAAAAAGTGTATTTAGAAGATGGTAAATAAATTATCTATGTTTTATGTGTCTTATTTTCTTTTATTCTGTCTACTATATTAGGTAGTAAGAGTGTAAAGCTGACTATAGGGATGTTATTTCATGTTTAGCGGGCTCTAATAAAGTTAAAAGAGTGTATTTTGAAGGTTTTAAATACATTATCTATGTCTTATGTGTCTTATTTTCTTTTATTCTGTCTACTATATTAGGTATTGAGAGTGTAAAGCTGACTATAGGGATGTTATTTATGTCTAGAGGGCTCTAATAATGTTAAAAATCTAATGTAGAAGGATGGAAACAGTTTTTTTGGCTTCAAAAATATGAAATTTGTAAATAAAAAAAGTAAAATTCACGATGATGGTCGGGTCTGGAACGGGTTAACCGCAATAAAGGAGGGACTGAATGTCGTCCACGGTCAAATTCGACAGTCCAAATAACCCACCATCACATGACTCTGATATGATTTGGTGATATTTGACCACAAATTCCTCGGGGAGGCCACCGCCCCGTCCACCCCACTCCAAGGTGGGCCCGGAGTGGGCGGCGTTTTTTTTTTTTTTTGCACAACCCAATCTCCAACCCTGCCCCCTCCACGGGATGTTTGATCAGCGTGTTGTGACAGCAGTGAGGTGTGGGTGAAATTATAGAAGTGTCAAGCCTCTCATGTCGGGAAAAGATCCTCAATTTAAGCGAGCGTGGCACATTTTCATGCAAATAATGGAGCCCTTTTTTTTTTGTCCCTAGCGTTCCCCTAATAGCTTCTTACAAATGATGTGCCATTACAAGGAGGTTTATTTAAACAAATTTAATACGTCTTTAATCAACCCTCACCGAGCGGCTTTCAAAAGGTCACACGCCATAGGACAGCTCGATATAACCCCCCCCCCCCCTCCAGCCCCCGCGTCACCCCTTCCCCTCACATCACTATATTAGCCCAAAGATGGAAGGGAGGACGGCGACAAGAGAATTATTTCATGGACAACTCCTTCTAAGCAAATCTTTATTTACATTTTTATTCACTTATTAAATTTTATCGCAAGACGGGGACGTGAAAAGAGGGGGGTGGAGACACCCCCCCTCCCCCATACACACACACACATAGTGCCCATGAAGCCATCTAATCAGCAAATTCAAGAACCTCCAGTCTGATGCAAAACGTCGCTCTCCTTGATGTTCTGCGACGAATACTAAGAGACGGAACGCGCCACTCAATAAACGACCCCAGCAGCCGTTTAGCGGCGTTTACAAGTCGCACGTTAACGCCTTGTTTTACTAGATTTGCCCAAGGTATGGCAGGCCATCGTTGCTGATCGGAGAACGCCTGCTAACAAGTGCGAGAAAATTTTATCTTTTGCTTGTGCAGCTCGGTGGTGCGTCGAGTTAATGCACATAAAATGACAACAAACGACGAAACAAACTGCGACACGGATTTTAGCGTGACGATTTGAGGCATGGCGTCTAAACTTTAGTAAAATTAATCAGCAGTAGAATATAGGTAGGTTTCAGGAAAATATCAGTTGCCAACTAAAAAAAAGACAGTAAACAAACTAAACAAGTATATCACAACATAAACAACACAAAAATAATAACGATAATAAATAATTTATTAATTTAAAATTAAGCTTAATTTAATTCAACTTTTTTTGATATTTTGACTTTATTCTTGTGATATTCTAGTTGTATTATTTCATTTATGCTGTTGTTTTTTGTTACATTTTCCAACTATTTCAACTTTAAATTCCATTTTTTTCCTGTGAATATGACTTTATTCCAATAATACTGTTTTTGTTTTAATTTATTGTTATAACATTATAACAGCAAATATTGCAACTTTTTTTTCACAATTAAAATTTTTTTCCTGCTGTTGTTTTTTAACTGTTATTATCCATTTTAGTTATTCTTATTTTATTTCATAAAAAAAGAAAGTGTTTTTATATGTCAACTCTACTACTAAAATGTTTATTCTCGTGAAATTGCAACTTTTTTCTTGTTAAAATACACTTTTTTAAAATTAATTTTGACACTATTGATTCTACCTCGGCTTGCCAAAAAGTTTGTTTCTACCTTTTCCCGTTCATTTAGTAATCAGCAGTAGAATATAGGTAGGTTTCAGGAAAATATCAGTTGCCAACTAAAAAAGGAGAAAACCAACTTCTTATGGAAAGATACATTTCAAGCATAACTAAACAAACTAAAGAATTATACCACAACATAAACAACACAAAAAAGGGGTAATTTTACATTTAAATAATTTATTAATTTTAATTAAAATTTTAGTTTAATTTAATTCAACTTTTTCTTTTGATATTTTGACTTTATTCTTGTGATATTCTAGCCGGATTATTTCATTTCCGGTGTTGTTTTTTGTTACTAAAAAAAAGGAAAAAAAACAACTTCTAATGGAAAGATATATTTCAAGCATAACTAAACAACTATACCACAACATAAACAACACAAAAAAGGTGTAATTTTACATTTAAATAATTTATTAATTTTAATTTTAATTTGTTTAATTTAATTCAACTTTTTCTTTTGATATTTTGACTTTATTCTTGTAATATTCTAGCTGTATTAGTTCATTTCCGCTGTTGTTTTTTGTTACTAAAAAAAGGAGAAAACCAACTTCTTAATGAAAGCTGCATTTCAAGCATAACTAAGCAAGTTAAAAAACTATACCACAACATAAACAACACAAAAAAGCATTATTTTACATTTAAATAATGTATTAATTTTAATTAAAATTTAAGTTTAATTTAATTCAACATTTTCTTTGGATATTTTGACTTTATTCTTGTGATATTCTAGCTGTATTATTTCATTTCTGCTGTTGTTTTTTTTTTACATTTTCCAACTATTTCAACTTTAAATTATGTTTTTTTTTTACTTTATTGTCATAACATTACAACAACAAATATTGCAACTTTTTTTCACAATAAATTTTTTTTTCCTGCTCTTATTATGAATTTTATTTATTTTTATTTTATTTAATAAAAACTTTTTATATTTCAACTCTACTAAAAAAATATTTATTCTCGTAAAATTGCAACTTTTTTCTTGTTAAAATACACTTTTAAAAAAATATATTTTGACACTATTGACACTAACTTTATTAACACTGTTATGATTCTCACAGCACCAAAAAAAAAAACCCCAACCATGCAATTGTTTAGATATTAATGCTGTCAAAAAAAACAAAAAATATGTTATCCTTGAAATGTTTCTTTTCACAAAAAAATATCTGCTTTTTAGTTTGGAACTGATATTTACCTGAAACTTACCAATGTTCGACTACTGATTATTACCGAATGGTAGCTTTGGTAGGTTCCATGCTTATGTAGCCCTAGAACGCAATATTCTGTGTGCTTTGAAATGTCAATCAAAACCATCTCCTATTAAAGGCTTTTATTTTGACAAACGTCTGGGATTGAATGAGCTAAAACCGTGCTGCACGCCCCCCCCCAAAAAAAAGCACAAGCCTGGTTTAGAGCAAACATAAACTCCTCCGACAACACCCTCAACCGACCCCGCCCCGTCACTCGCCCTTGTGCGTTCCCTTTCCCCCCACGTCGGGTCGTTTCATCACGCCGACACAAACAGAGCCAATAAACAAGGCCATTTAAATATGCATGGCAGCCGCCGCTGCCGCCGCCGCCACCGCCGCCGCGCTCCTGAGATGGAGATATTTCAATATGCAAAATTGCCGGCGTGCGATATTACCTCGCTGTTATTTGCCGTGACCTCCAGGATGAACTCTGTGCATTACACATGCACATGTTCGATGCCGTGCCGTGTTGACTTGCATATGTGCGTGTGTGTGCCACTTTTTCGTACATAGCGCAATGGAGAAATGCATCATGTCGCTGATAAAACTTACACAAATACAAAATATCTCCATGTTTTTGGGGGGTAAAATGAACCCTTTGGACACTGCGGTGCCATTTACACACAATGAATTGCTTGCTTAGAGACAGCTAACTAAATAAAAGACAGTGGGGGCCGATACGATGAAAAATGGATTTTCATTACCGTTCCATTGATTCCAGTAAATAAAGGCCCCGGGCCGGCGCCGCAAAGACTGCAACACGGTAATAATTTAATCTAAGGTGACACAAACCAAAATGTATGTGGACAAAAAAAAAAAAATCATCCCTGAATATTAAACAAGGGCCCCGAGACAAGAGAGGAAGGTGGGGGTGTTTGCATTTAAATATATGCAGATTGCTGTCCAAAGCTATTTAAAAAACAAGAATTAGGTATTCCTGTCATAAATCACGTTTGCCGCCACGGATATGCCTTGTTATGTCGGTGTTTAACGCAAAGCTGAAAGGTTAAAGCAGCCGGTGCATTAAATTGTACAAGGATAATTAATATTTCTCTCCTGGCTATTTAGGAAACATGGAAAATGGAGGCTGCTCAAGTGAGACATCACATTGGCTTTTCCGAAGAGGAGCAAATCCCTCGGAAGGTGATGTCGCCGTTTGACACTAAAGTAGCCCCAGGATGGGGGGGGTGCAAACTTTTTCCAGTGAAAAGGATGCAACTTTGCCACAGTGATAGTTTATATTGCAACAACTGTAGATATGCTAAGTAGTTACAGTGTACTCTATACCAGGGGTCTCAAATTCAATTTACTTGGGGGCCACTGGGGCTAGGGTCTGGGTGAGACTGGGTTGCATCAGGTTTTCCAAAAAAAAAAAAAAAAAAAAAAAAAAAAATGTATTTATTAAAAACAAAAAAATTAATAAACTTTGCTTTGGTTCTGATTTTCTACAATAAAAGCTCTGATAAAACATTCCACTGTTCTCAAATATCTTAATTTTTATTTTTCTGCACAAAATAAGAAAAAAAATAAATAAACAAATCAAAAATAAAGAAAATCAATCAATCAGTAATAAATAAATATAATAATAATAATAATAATAAAAACTTAAGAAACCACATATAGTTGGTGGGTAGACAAATGATCTCACTTTTATTACAACTTTTTTTTTATTCTTATTTTATTTAATAAAAAAAGTGTTTTTATATTTCAATTCTACTACTAAAATGTTTATTCTTGTAAAAATTGCTACTTTTTTCCTGTTAAAATACACTTTTAAAAAATACATTTTGACACTATTGACACTAACTTTATTGACAACTTTATTAACCTTATGCGACTTATACTAAGGAGTGACTTATGTATGTATATATATGTATTTTTTTTTGTCATATTATTGACTTTATGGCCATAATGTTCCTACTTTTTGCAACCAAAATTTTTTTCCAAAAATTATTAAACATTATTTGTTTGTTTGTGTATAGTTTATTTTCTTAATACATTATTTGGACTTTTTGAAGTAATAATTTTTTGTCTTGTTATATTATGGTTTTATTCCCATAATATTTCATTTTTAATTTTTATACTTTTTAAGTTTTCCGCAGCCTAATTTTCCAAATCACTTCATTTTTGTTGTTTTTTTGGTCACAATATTACAAATTAAAAAACAACAAAATTTTATTCATGCATTCAGCGCCGCTAATTAGTACGAAGTAAAGAGGCGCAGATCTCCTAATTTGGCAGGTCTATTCGAGAGGTGTCGAGCTGTCACTCACACTTTTGGTGGCAGCGGAGCTGGCACTTCAGGGCGCGAGGTGTCACGTCTACCTAACTGTGTTGCACCTCCGCTGATGTGCTGTCAAGGTTCACCTCACGACGGGCGCACCGGGGCGCACCGGAGGGGGGTGTATGCAAACGCAAGTGGCCGCTTTGTAGTTGCGTTATATAAATAAGAGAAAGCAGCGGGTCATTTAGCAGCGTGCCCGATTCCGTGTGAGCAAGAGGCGACGTGACAAGTGTCCGGCCCCATTACGGTGCCTTAGTCACCCACTTGTGCAACGCGCGTTCCAAGCGTTATGCCGTAATAGCCTCACATACGAAGCATCTGGAGCGAAAGGGTCGTTGGACTGAAGGTCTGTTTTTTCCACTTACTCAAGGTGGTTCAAACCCGCCCCCCCCTTGTTGAGGATTTTAGGTTCCGCTGGATAGCCTTTCCGCCTTTGAGCAACCGGGACGCTTCGCCGTGTAAACTGGCCGCTTAGTCGCTCGCCAACGACTCCATCGTCAGGAAGAATAGTTAAAGTGATGTCCACGCTGTACTTTGAGCAATGTGTCAGTGAACCGTCGCATGCCCCCCCCCCACGGCCCCCGTCGCTCGCCAAAGCTGCAACCGCTCCTGACCTTTTCCGCATCAGCCGTCGTCTGAGCGCCAGATTTCATCTCGATCACTCCGACTGTGCTCATTTGTTGCTACGGTGGCGTGTTTACGTCCGCCATTTGTGCTCGTGGACTTCCTCAAATGAAGGCTGGCAAATAACTGAAGTGACCTTACAAGGCAGATGACTCTTGGGGGGAGGGGGGGTTAATGGGGGGGGGGCGCATCTTCTTTCTTTCCCTGTAACTTTCACTATCTCGCTGTCGTCTTTACTCAAATGTATCGCTAGCTTCTGTGTGTTTCGCTGTCCTCTTTGTTTGGATTTGTCGCTCTTTTCTGTCTTCTTTTTACGTCTCGCTTGCCTCGCTGTCCTCTTTATTCGTACCTGTCGCTCATTTCTGTCTTATTTCCTTCTATGTCTCGCTGTCCACTTTATTCGTACCTGTCGCTCATTTCTATCCTCTTTCCTTTTATGTCTCGCTGTCCACTTTATCCGTCGTACCTGTCGCTTGTTTTGGTCTTCTTTCACTTTACGTCTCGCTTGTCTCGCTGTCCACTTTATCCGTACCTGTCGCTCATTTCTGTCTTATTTCCTTCTATGTCTCCCTGTCCACTTTATCCATACCTGTCGCTCTTTTCTGTCTTCTTTTTACGTCTCGCTTGCCTCGCTGTCCTCTTTATCCGTACCTGTCGCTCATTTCTGTCTTATTTCCTTCTATGTCTCGCTGTCCACTTTATTCGTACCTGTCGCTCATTTCTATCCCCTTTCCTTTTATGTCTCGCTGTCCACTTTATCCGTCGTACCTGTCGCTTGTTTTGGTCTTCTTTCACTTTACGTCTCGCTTGTCTCGCTGTCCACTTTATCCGTACCTGTCACTTATTTCTGTCTACTTTCCTTCTATGTCTCCCTGTCCACTTTATCCTTGATTCGGTCTTACCTTGATTCGGTCTTTCCTTATACGTCTCGCTTGGCTCGCTGTCCTCTTTATCTGTACCTGACGCTCATTTCTGTCTTTTTCCCCTGTACGTCTCGCTGTCCACTTTATCTATACTTGTTGCTTGTTTTCTGTCTTCTTTCCCTGTACGTTTTGCTTGTCTCGCTGTCCACTTTATCAGTACCTGTCGCTTGTTTTGGTCTTCTTTCACTTTACATCTCGCTGTCCTTTTTATCAGTACCTGCCACTTGTTTTGGTCTTCTTTCCTTATATGTCTCGCTTGTCTCGCTGTCCTCTTTATCTGTACCTGACGCTCATTTCTGTCTTTTCTCCTGTACATCTCGCTGTCCACTTTATCTACACTCATTGCTCATTTTCTGTCTTCTTTCCCTGTACGTTTTGCTTGTCTCGCTGTCCACTTTATCAGTACCTGTCGCTTGTTTCGGTCTTCTTTCACTTTACATCTCGCTGTCCTCTTTATCAGTACCTGCCACTTGTTTCGGTCTTCTTTCCCTGTACGTCTCGCTTGTCTTGCTGTCCACTTTATCAGTACCTGTCGCTTGTTTCGGTCTTCTTTCACTTTACATCTCGCTGTCCTCTTTATCAGTACCTGCCACTTGTTTCGGTTTTCTTTCCCTGTACGTCTCGCTTGGCTCGCTGTCCTCTTTATCTGTACCTGACGCTCATTTCTGTCTTTTTCCCCTGTACATCTCGCTGTCCACTTTATCTATACTCATTGCTCATTTTCTGTCTTCTTTCCCTGTACATTTTGCTTGTCTCGCTGTCCACTTTATCAGTACCTGTCGCTTGTTTCGGTCTTCTTTCACTTTACATCTCGGTGTCCTCTTTATCAGTACCTGCCACTTGTTTCGGTCTTCTTTCCCTGTACGTCTCGCTTGGCTCGCTGTCCTCTTTATCTGTACCTGACGCTCATTTCTGTCTTTTTCCCCTGTACATCTCGCTGTCCACTTTATCTATACTCGTTGCTCATTTTCTGTCTTCTTTCCCTGTACGTTTTGCTTGTCTCGCTGTCCACTTTATCAGTACCTGTCGCTCGTTTTGGTCTTCTTTTCCTGTATGTTTCACTTGTCTCGCTGTCCTCTTCATCTGTACCTGTCGCTCATTTCTGTCTTCTTTCCTTCTATGTCTTGTTGTCCACTTTATCTATACTCATTGCTCATTTCTGTCTTTTGTCCCTGTATGTTTCACTTGTCTCGCTGTCCACTTTATCCATACCTGTTGCTTGTTTTGGTCTTCTTTTCTTATACGTCTCGCTTGTCTCGCTGTCCTCTTTATCTGTACCTGTCGCTCATTTCTGTCTTTTTCCCTGTACATCTCGCTGTCCACTTTATCTATACTTGTTGCTCATTTTCTGTCTTCTTTCCCTGTACGTTTTGCTTGTCTCGCTGTCCACTTCATCCGGACCTGTCGCTTGTTTCGGTCTTCTTTCACTTTACGTCTCACTTGTCTCGCTGTCGACTTTATCCGTACCTGTGGCTCATTTCGGTATTTTTTCCCTGTATGTCTCACTTGTCTCACTGTCCACTTTATCTATACTCATTGTTCATTTCTGTCTTTTGCCCCTGTATGTTTCACTTGTCTCGCTGTCCACTTTATCTGTACCTGTCGCTAGTTTCGGTCTTCTTTCACTTTACGTCTCGCTTGTCTCACTGTCCACTTTATCCACACCTGCCGCTTGTTTCGGTCTTCTTTCCCTGTATGTCTCACTGTCCTCTTTATCCGTACCTGTCGCTCATTTCTGTCTTTTCCCCCTGTTTGTCTTACTTGTCTCGCTGTCCACTTTATCTATACCCATTGCTCGTTTCTGTCTTTTACTCCCTTATGTTTCACTTGTCTGACTGTCATCTGCCGTTGTGCGTTTTAGTTCTCTTCCTAAATTACAATTTTCAAATGTGCCGCAGACCAATGAAAAAAAACAGCCATGGGGTACAAATCGCCGCATTTTGGACATCCTTGGATTAGACACTTCCTTACAAAAACTTGTTAGACCCAAAGTGGAAGTCCTGCATCTGCGTGGTTTGTGGCATTCTTACAAAAGAATGACCCCCCCTCCCTCCCTGTTGCCCCTTCAGGTATCCGCTTACAACATGACGGTAAGCATACCAACGACAAACTGGAAGTCTTACCTCGCTTTCGCAAACGGTTGTTTCTATTCAAAGCGCTGGTGGAAACACCTTTTCTTCAAGAATGCAATCAATCAAAGTTCCTCCTGGATGCGGTTTGAAAAAGAGGTAGTGTAAACTGACTGTGGATCAGAAGTCAAATATTTCATTACGCTGCTTTATTCACGTGGGCACTTTGCATTAGAACAAACTATGCCGTTTCATCTACCGGATTCAAACGGCCAGTCGAAATTAATATTTTAAAGTAATTTTCCATGTACATATTAACCATGCGGGCTGCAGATCAGAAAGACCAGGGTTCGATTCTCCACTCGGGCATCTCTATGTAGAGTTTGCATGTTCTCCCTGTGCATGCGTCGGTTTTCTCCGGGTACTCCGGTTTCCTCCCACATTCCAAAAACATGCTAGGTTAATTAGCGACTCCAAATTATCCATAGGTATGAATGTGAGTGTGAATGGTTGTTTGACTATATGTGTATTTTATTTATTCTTATTTTATTTAATTAAAAAAAGTGTTTTTATATTTCAACTCTACTACTAAAATGTTCATTCTCGTAAAATTGCAACTTTTTTCCTTAAAATACACTTTTAAAAAATACATTTTGACACTAACTTTATTGACAACTTGTGCGACTTATGTATGTTTTTTTTCTACATAATTATGCACTTTTTTTTCTCATCATATTATGACTTTATTCCATAAATTTTGACTTTATGGCCATAATGTTCCTACTTTTTCTGCAACCAAATTTTTTTTCCAAAAATTACAACATTATTTGTTTGTTTGTTTCTCATAATATTGCTACTCTCACAAAATAATGTATTTTTTTCTTTAATATTTTAATGCTTATTTTCCCTCACAATATTACTAGTTTTTTCTTGTGAAATTTAAATTTCTTTTTTTTATATATTTTGACTTTATTTTCACGACAGTTTCTGTCATTGTTGTTTATTCAATCATTCATATATTAATAATTTAGTTCTGTAATATTTTGACTTTTTACAACATAATTTGTAAAAAAAAATACACTTTTATTTGTTTGGTTATAATATTGCACTTTCAAAAAAAAATATATATCTATAATATGAATATATAATATATATAAAACCTACCAAGGAAGTTGCCTGATTTCGTGTTTGCCCCGGCACCCAAAATCCGTTATGGCTACACGTTAGCCAACTTCTCCAGCTGCTGTGGCACAACTCTGCCTATTTGGAATCCATTTGGTGGAACTCTGCAATTGCTCTTGCGGGCCATGCTCCTGCATGCTGCATCCAGTACCTGCTATAGATGCTTGTTAACATTTGCACCAGCATTTGCTTGACTTTATGCTGATTTTATTATGATTGACACATGACACCGTGTCACAACGCCCTGGTGATGATTTTGCATGACGTCTGACACAATCATTTACCGGTAGAACTTTCTGCTTATCAAGACCAGCATGATACCGATGAAGCTTATTGCTACTTCTGTCTTTTGCTCCATTTTTTTTTTACATTATAATGACTTAATTCCCATCAACATCATAATATTTTGACTTTATTTTTACAAAAAGAAAATTTCCAAGAATAAAGTTGAAAGAATTTGAAAATTGAAAAATAATTTTTTTTTAAAAAAAACAGCTGCAACAAAATCAAAATATTAATAGAAAAAAAGCCAATTTTACAAGAATTTTCTCGTAATTTTATGAAGAAAAATTACTGCTGAATTTTACATTATAATGACTTAATTCCCATAATATTTTGACTTTATTCTCCTAACATAATAATTCAGCAACCTACTCTTCTGAAATTACAGCTTTTTTTGTTGTTTTGTTTGTTTTTCACAATTTTCTAACTCCCCAAAAAATATTTCATCATGCTAGTAAAATTACATTATTTCCCCTAATATTTTTACGCTATTCTCGTATTACTACTTTTTGTCGAAAACTTTTTTTTTTTTATCTTTTGTGTAAATTACTGCTGAATTTTAAATTTTCTGATTTTTTTTCAGTTTTCTTGTTCCCATAATATTTTTCACTTTGTTCCCATGTTATCATTTTGTTTGTCATAATTTTTTTAAAGGACATTTTCAGCTCTTTGCAACTAAAACCTGATTATTTTTCTTCATAATATTATGAGACAATTCTTGTAAAATTGGCTTTTTTTCTATTAATATTTTGACTTTGTTGCAGCTGTTTTTTTTTTCTTTAATTAATTTTTCAATTTTCAAACTCTTTCAACTTTATTCTTGGAAATTTTCTTTTTGTAAAAATAAAGTCAAAATATTATGATGTTGACATCATAATATTTTGACTTTATTTTTGTAATATTATAACTTTTCCCCAATTTTCTTGATATTCTGTTGCTTGTTTAAGACTGTCACTTTTTTATTATTATTTTGTTATTAATTATGAATTTTTAAACATTATATTATATTATATTATATTATATTATATTATATTATATTATATTATATTATATTATATTATATTATATTATATTATATTATATTATATTATATTATATTATATTATATTATATTATATTATATTATATTATTCATTAAAAATCATTGCTGATTTTTCCAGTTTTGCTCTTGTTGTTTTTGTTTTTTGTTTAATTATATTTTTAGAATGGCTGCGGGACCCCGGTATGCAGTTTGGACACCCGTAATTTAACCTATTCCGCCTCCCAAGTATGCTCCGTGTGCTATTATGTAACGGAATAAATGGAATTTTCCTCTTCATGATGCATTTTCTGACTGATGCAACTTCCAAATTTTACAATCCGAAAGCGAAATGCGGATAGAAATCCACACGATGGAGCGTATCGCTGCTTGTGTGCTCATGTTCTTGCTTTGTTTCACACTTTATCTCCACTTTGGCACGAGCATGGCTCCAAAACCGCAACGCGTCAAGAGCCTACAACAAGAACCAATAAAATGGCCACCTCCATAAATGTCTTTGGGAAGACACCTGCGTGATTGATGCCGAGGAGCGAGAACATCTCCAACTGAGATGCTTTGCCATCAACCACGCTGCGCACTAACATGACCGGGGGGGCTACCGAGAGATAAAGTGAGGTGTGCCGGGCGAGGAGAGGCGCGACTAAATAACCGAGGGGAGTGATGGATGAGCACAACAAATACTAAAAGATGAAATGAAAGGCAGAGCAGGAGTAATCGACATACATCTGTTGCTCATTATCCTGCTGGCCTGGATGCTGGTAATTGCTCCAGCTGACATAACTCACATCAGACCTTACTTTGGCTGCAGATGGGAGTCGCACAGAACCGGGGGGGTGAGGTGAATCGTATGGAGGCGCAGGTGCGCCACTTTAATTGTCTCTAAATAGAACTTTTTTAACGTTCTTCAAATGTTTTGACCGTGACCTCGCGTGGAATGGTCATCGAGAACAAAATAAATATGGTCGCATGCAAATGAGCCCCGAAAGTGCACGGAAGTGATGCTATTATCATGAAATGCTACTTCACTAGCTTGAAGACCCGTTCCTCAACCCTCTTGATGATTCAGGAAGGTCAGGGTGTGATTGTTCGGCTGTTTGGAACAATTTTTTTTTTTTTGGAAAAACATGCAGACTCTTAGACGACTCACTTGATTTTGTGTTTGATTCACTGACTTCAATAATACGAGCCACAATAAAAAGCACAGTTTATGGTGCCCGCAGCTGATACAGTGGTTTGTACTGGGATTGTCTTTGACTAAGGGTTTTTTGTAGTCGAATTTGATTCTAAATTCAATCTAAATCCATCAAACTGGTTTTAGCTTGTGTCAGTCTAAGGTGTGTGTGTGTGTGTGTGTGTGTGTGTGTGTGCCTGTTACATGAGCTGTAGAAAGAACATAAGTTTGTCACGCAACAGCGTCTCTATTGTTTATTCTACAGTGCTTTTATTGTTTTATACTAGCCATCAATAACAGATGCAACTTTGTAACTTTGATATATTTTGTAAAGCAACACATGTAGATATGCTATGAAGTTATATATATATATATATATATATTTTTTTTTTTTACAAAAGTCAAAATATTTGAAAAAATAATGTCATTATTATAAAATCTACAAGAAACTGTAATACTTCAAACATTAAAAAAAAAATATATATAAATAAATTATTATTATTTATTTATATTATGATATAATAATTTTCTATATTTTAATATTTTATATATTTTTATATATTTTCAAAATAATTTTCTATATTTTAATATATTTATTTATTTAAAAAATAAATAAACTCAATTTTATGGGAATAAAGTCAAAATATCCACAAAAAAAAACTGAATTATAACACCATGGGAATGAAGCCAAAATATTACAGGAATAAAGTCATGATAATGAAAAGAATATATATATATATATATATATATATATATATATATATATTTTTTTTTTTTTTTTTTACGAAAGTCAAAATATTTGAAAAAAATAATGTCATTATTATAAATTCTACAAGAAACTGAAATACTTCAAACATTAAAATATATATATAAATTATTTTTATATTATGATATAATAATTTTATATATTTTTATATATTTTCAAAATAATTTTATATATTTTAATATAATTATTTATTTAAAAAATAAATAAACTAAATTTTATGGGAATAAAGTCAAAATATCCAAACAAAAAAAATCTGAATTATAACACCATGGGAATGAAGCTAAAATATTACAGGAATAAAGTCATGATAATGAAAAGAAAACTTACAAAGCTTTTTTTATGAAAAAAAATTAAATAAAATTTAGAAAATACAGAAATAAAAAAAACCTGGGGGTGAGTATATATATATGTATAATTTCATAGCATATCTATATGTGTTGCTTTACAAAATATATCAAAGTTACAAAGTTGCATCTGTTATCAAACAAAATCATTGCATTTATATTATATATATTTATATATATATATATATTATTTTTTTATTTTTTATTTTTTTCACGAAATAGATTTAAAGATCTAAAATTCATTCCAGATCATGTTTTTCAAATGTTGTTCACAAATCTGTCTAAATGTGTGATAGTGTGCTCTTCTGCAAAAAAAAAAAAAAACAGCTGCAATTTCAAGAGACTAAAAGCAAAATATTGAGAGGAAAAAATATATATATTCTAATGCAAAATGGTCGTAATTTAATGAGAATAAACTGGTAGTACCACAAGCGTATTTGCCATTTTAGATGCATAGAGTTATAATATATAAATAGTAGTTATTTAAAATAACTATGGTCTTCATTGTTTCCTACCCACGAAGCATCCCGTGGATTATTTTGGCCAATGCTCATGTGTGAAGGTGTCCATTCCAGCTGTTCCCCCCACCAGGCCAACATGAAAAGGAGCCTCACAGCTGTGAAAACATGGCGGCTCCAGGTGACTTTCCCACCTTGACTCCCATTCATCAAACCATGTTTACCCTGGCCTTGCCCGGTGCTTGGCGATGGAGCTGAACAGACCTGAGGCCAGTTTAGCACCCGTGGGGGATCCTCAATGTTAGCCCCAGTAATTCCCTGTCAACGACCTGCACAGAAAGCTTTCTAGATCTTCCAGAATCTGCACTTATTCCAGCTTTCTTTGGATTTTCTGAAATGTAATTTTTTTTTTTTTATTTATTGAACTCATGGCCCGCCTCCGGGCACGCCGACTCCACTGTGATTGGTCCCACTCAAATTGTACAGGTTTATGTTCCCTTTAAACAGTGCCAAAGAAAATGTTTGAATTGGTCTGTGCTGTGACTTGGGAGGTTCCACTTGATCAGGGGTGTCAAAACAGCTTTCGTCATTTAGGTGAATAGCAAAATTTTCTAAATTTTATTTTTTTTTCTTAAAAAAGCTTTGTAAGTGTTTCTTTTTGTTATCATGACTTTATTCCTGTAATATTTTGGCTTCATTTCCATGTTGTTATAATTCAGATTTTTTGGGGGGATATTTTGACTTTATTCCCATAAAATTGAGTTTTATTTTTTAAATAAATAATTTGACTTTTGTAAAAATACAGCTTTTTTTAATTTTTGCTGTTTTTTTCCCCACAATTATTTCAGCTTTCTTGTAAATCATTTTCCTAATATGTCTCATTTTTTACTTAAATTTGACATTTTTTAGACATTTTTTAGACATTTTTTAGACATTTTTTAGACATTTTTTAGACATTTTTTAGACATTTTTTAGACATTTTTTGACATTTTTGAAATTTTTTTGGACATTTTTTGGACATTTTTTGACATTTTTTTGACATTTTTTTATTCTTTTTTTAATTTTTTTGACATTTTTTGACATTTTTTGACATTTTTTGACATTTTTTGACATTTTTTGACATTTTTTGACATTTTTTGACATTTTTTGACATTTTTTGACATTTTTGGAAATTTTTTGACATTTTTTTGGAATTTTTTTGACATTTCTTGACATTTTTTGCTATTTAAAAAATTGACATTTTTTTCCATTTACAAAATTGACATTTTTTCACATTTTTTCACATTTTTTCACATTTTTTCACATTTTTTCACATTTTTTCACATTTTTTTTCACTTTTTTTCACTTTTTTTCACATTTTTTCACATTTTTTTGACATTGTGTGTGTTTGTTCTTGTAAAATTTCCTTTTTCCTAATTAGATTACACCTTGACTTCATTTTTGTAAAAACCTTTCACAAAGGTTTTCTCATGACTGACTCATAACTTAAGAGTATATTTTTGACATTTTTTGACATTTTTTGACATTTTTTGACATTTTTTGACATTTTTGACATTTTTGACATTTTTTGACATTTTTTGAATTTTTTTGACATTTTTTGACATTTTTTGACATTTTTTTTAATTTTTTTTTTAATTTTTTTACATTTCTTGACATTTTTTGCCATTTAAAAAATTGACATTTTTTGCCATTTAAAAAAATTGACATTTTTTCATATTTTTTCACATTTTTTCACATTTTTTCACATTTTTTCACATTTTTTCACATTTTTTCACATTTTTTCACATTTTTTTGACATTGTGTGTGTTTGTTCTTGTAAAATTTCTTTTTTCCTAATTAGATTACACCTTGACTTCATTTTTGTAAAAACATTTCACAAAGGTTTTCTCATGACTGACTCATAACTTAAGAGTATATTTTTACAACAATTTGAACTCCATGCTACTGAAATACAGGATTTTTTTTTCATTTTTATCATAAAATTGCAATTTTTATTCTCAATATTTTGACTTAATTACAGCTGTTATTTCCATTTCTGCTGTTGTTGGATTTAAACAACAAAATATATTTTTTGGAACGTGCCACAGCCCATGCATGGTCCCCGGGCAGCACTTTGGACACCCATACACTTGATCCACAGCGGTCTAAATCTGGCATTGAACGGTCTGCTCACGTCTCCATCATGGATGACGCCGATCGCAGCATTCCGGGCCTGCAGACGTGCAGCATGCTAGCCCAAGAAGAAGCTAATTCAGAAGGACGTGCTTACGTTAGCGCTTGTGCTTGAGCGGATCGCGTTTATAAACAAACTCTCAATTAAATTTTCACAAACCAGTTGACTTACAGTAACCTGAGAGCTTTCAGCGCCTGCGGACCGCCGATGCCTCAGGGCGACTACTGCGCCCCCCCCACTACATCACCGAACTGGAGTGGCGGTGCTTGAAGTCGGCTCGGTTTGGCTGAGCATCTTCTGTTCCGAATTGTATTCCCGATGAACACAACTCGTGGATAAACAATGTTTCCTGCTCGCTCTCTTTGGTCAACATGTGACATAATCATGCACGGTAATAAGGTAAGCTGCTCTTAAACACGGGAAAATCTTATCAGATTTCTTCCTGGCTTCAAAGGAATGCATAATAACGTGCTGCTGAACTCGCCTCTGGGATCGGGAGCGCCGTGTGGGAGGCTGGGAGAGGACTGCGGTGTTCCTGAGCTGCGATAAGCCAACATTTCCTCCCTCTTTGGATTTATTTTCCTTGGGTTTACGAGGCGGGACTCGTATTGTCGGATGCAAAGCCTCTGATGACTTGAAGATGGAGCTACGTAGGAGCGGTGTCCTCTCATGTGAACCCCACCTCCGGGTTTGAACTCTACAACGGATGCTCGCATCTGGCAGCGACGTGGACCAAAACTTTGGGACTTTGTTACAGCAAATAAAGTGACAGATTGTAAAAAAAAAAAAAAAAAAAAAAAAATTGGGCTTGAAAGGTAGCAGCTGTACCATGACACCCCCAAGGATCAGCATGTCATTTTACAAACCATTTCAATTTTCGATTTCAATTACGATTTTATTCCCACTAGTTTATTCCCCAATGAAATTTTTTCCCAGCCCAAAATTTAAAAAATTTAAAATTTCTTTTTGTTTTGTTTCAGAATATCATGACTTTATATTTTATATATTTTTTTATATACTTTTTCATATACTTTTACACATTTTTAATTTTTTTATATTTATTTATTTCTTAGTTATTTATGTATTTATGTATTTATTTATTTATGTATTTATTTATTTATTTATTTATTTATTTATTTATTTATTTATTTATTTATTTTTGAACTGAAATTAAATTTTTCCTCATAATAATTTTATAAGAATTTTTAATTACATTTTAATTTTTTTAATATTTAATCATAATTTTCTGGTAAAATTTTTCTCTTCAGAATCTGACCTTTTGTTCATATTTTGAAAATCATAATGTGTTTTCATTTTCCAATTTTCTCTTTATTCCCATAATATTTTTACTTTATTTTCATATCAATTTTTTTTTCTGTCACCACCTAATTGTGTGAATATATTTTAACTTTTTTTTTTGTAAATTTTCTTCTCACTATTTTCTGCAACTAAATTTTCCAAAATGTACAACTTTATTTATTGTTTTGTTTTTCATAATTTAGAATTTTAATTAAACTGTATGCCACTTAAATTACAATTTCGAATATTAAAGTTTTTTGTTAGATTACAAATTTTATCTGATATTTTGTCATTATTCTTGTATAATTAATGCAGATTTTTCAGATATGTTATTTTTTTTGAGGGGGGGCAATAATAATTTACATCCTATCCATCCTGGTCACTCCCAATGAGTTCTGCTTCCTGTCTTTAGACCAAACAACATGGCTGCTCTCACCACAGTTTTTAAAAATGTTCCATATTTTATTATTTTATTATATTTATTAAAATTATATTTTTCAAATGCTCCACAGCCCTATATGAAAACAGCCACAGGCCAAAAATGGCCTCCAGGCTGCACTTTGGTCACCCCGACAATGGACACATATGGAGCATATTTTATATATGATATCTCTTTAATAATATAATAATAATACAGACGGTCAATAAAAAAAGTAGCTGCACTTTTATTTTCAAAAGCTGCCTAAAGCGCTAACGGTAAAGAATTGATTTGTATTTTCCGACATGGCGTGGTTATGCCGAGGTAACCTGGGAACAGAGTGGGCGCCATCCCGTTCACAGGCTGCTATTTTCTTTTTTCTTTTTCCTGTTGCTGAGGGAAACAAACCATCGCCGCAGAGGCCTTACTCCCCCTCGGGCGCTCTCCCACGTTTAGCACGTTATCCTCCACATCTGTAATAATACCGGCTCATTTGTTGTGATTAAGCCTTTTATCTGCGACCTGCATCTTACATCCACAACATCCCCGCCGTTACACCTTCCTGCCCCACGCCGCCTTGTTTACACTCGCGCTGCGGTTGCAGCCGGGCGCCATTTTGGTGTACCGTCCTTTACTGACGTTTTCGGAGAGAGAAAAATAACAATGGCTTCTATTTCCAGTTTGACTCTTAACTGCAAACTCCAAATATGGACGTCATGGTTTGTTCGTTATGGTATGTCAGGGGACGCTCGGGTCAAAGTTCATGTCAACTCATGTGACTCTTGGTCGACTCATTACCAAATTTCTGCAAGAAACTTGATTCTAGTCCTCGTCAAATGTCCAGTACCCGTGAATCAGTCAAACTCTAGTCCTCGTCAAATGTCCAGTACCCGTGAGTCAGTGAAACTCTAGTCCTCGTCAAATGTCCAGTACCCGTGAGTCAGTCAAACTCTAGTCCTCGTCAAATGTCCAGTACCCGTGAATCAGTCAAACTCTCGTCCTTGTCAAATTTCCAGTACCCGTGAGTCAGTCAAACTCGAGTCTTCATCAAATGTCCAGTACCCGTGAATCAGTCAAACTCTAGTCCTTGTCAAAAGTCCAGTAGCCGTGAGTCAATGAAACTCTAGTCCTCGTCAAATGTCCAGTACCCGTGAGTCAGTGAAACTCTAGTCCTCGTCAAATGTCCAGTACCCGTGAGTCAGTCAAACTCTCGTCCTCTTCAACTGTCCAGTACCCGTGAGTCAGTCAAACTCTAGTCCTCGTCAAATGTCCAGTACCCGTGACTCAGTCAAACTCTCGTCCTTGTCAAATGTTCAGTACCTGTGAATCAGTCAAACTCGAGTCTTCATCAAATGTCCAGTACCCGTGAGTCAGTCAAACTCTAGTCCTTGTCAAATGTCCAGTACCCGTGAATCAGTCAAACTCTAGTCCTTGTCAAATGTTCAGTACCCGTGAGTCAGTCAAACTCGAGTCTTCATCAAATGTCCAGTACCCGTGAGTCAGTCAAACTCTAGTCCTTGTCAAATGTCCAGTACCCGTGAGTCAGTCAAACTCTAGTCCTCTTCAACTGTCCAGTACCCGTAAATCAGTCAAACTCTAGTCCTTGTCAAATGTCCAGTACCCATGAGTCAGTCAAACTCGAGTCTTCATCAAATGTCCAGTACCTGTGAATCAGTCAAACTCTAGTCCTCGTCAAATGTTCAGTACCCGTGAATCAGTCAAACTCTAGTCCTTGTCAAAAGTCCAGTACCCGTGAGTCAATGAAACTCTAGTCCTCGTCAAATGTCCAGTACCCGTGAGTCAGTGAAACTCTAGTCCTCGTCAAATGTCCAGTACCCGTGAGTCAGTCAAACTCTAGTCCTCGTCAAATGTCCAGTACCCGTGAGTCAGTCAAACTCTAGTCCTTGTCAAATGTCCAGTACCCGTGAGTCAGTCAAACTCTAGTCTTCATCAAATGTCCAGTACCCGTGAATCAGTCAAACTCTGGTCCTCGTCAAATGTCCAGTACCCGTGAGTCAGTCAAACTCTAGTCCTCGTCCATGTCCAGTACCCGTGAGTCAGTCAAACTCTAGTCCTCGTCAAATGTCCAGTACCCATGAGTCAGTGAAACTCTAGTCCTCGTCAAATTTCCAGTACCCGTGAGTCAGTCAAACTCTAGTCCTCGTCAAATGTCCAGTACCCGTGAGTCAGTCAAACTCTAGTCCTCGTCAAGTGTCCAGTACCCGTGAGTCAGTCAAACTCTAGTCCTCGTCAACTGTCCAGTACCCGTGAATCAGTCAAACTCTGGTCCTCGTCAAATGTTCAGTACCCGTGAATCAGTCAAACTCTAGTCCTTGTCAAATGTCCAGTACCCGTGAATCAGTCAAACTCTAGTCCTCGTCAAATGTCCAGTACCCATGAGTCAGTGAAACTCTAGTCCTCGTCAAATTTCCAGTACCCATGAGTCAGTCAAACTCTAGTCCTTGTCAAAAGTCCATTACCCGTGAATCAGTCAAACTCTAGTCCTTGTCAAAAGTCCAGTACCCGTGAGTCAGTCAAACTCTAGTCCTCTTCAACTGTCCAGTACCCGTAAATCAGTCAAACTCTCGTCCTCGTCAAATGTCCAGTACCCGTGAGTCAGTCAAACTCTAGTCCTCGTCAAATGTCCAGTACCCATGAGTCAGTGAAACTCTAGTCCTCGTCAAATTTCCAGTACCCGTGAGTCAGTCAAACTCTAGTCCTCGTCAAATGTCCAGTACCCGTGAGTCAGTCAAACTCTAGTCCTCGTCAAATGTTCAGTACCCGTGAGTCAGTCAAACTCTAGTCCTCGTCAAAGGTCCAGTACCCATGAGTCAGTCAAACTGTAGTCCTCGTCAAGTGTCCAGTACCCGTGAGTCAGTCAAACTCTAGTCCTCATCAACTGTCCAGTACCCGTGAATCAGTCAAACTCTAGTCCTTGTCAAAAGTCCAGTACCCGTGAGTCAGTCAAACTCTAGTCCTCGTCAAATGTCCAGTACCCGTGAGTCAGTCAAACTCTGGTCCTCGTCAAATGTCCAGTACCCGTGAATCAGTCAAACTCTAGTCCTCGTCAAATGTCCAGTACCCGTGAGTCAGTCAAACTCTAGTCCTCGTCAAATGTCCAGTACCCGTGAGTCAGTGAAACTCTAGTCCTCGTCAAATGTCCAGTACCCGTAAATCAGTCAAACTCTAGTCCTTGTCAAAAGTCCAGTACCCGTGACTCAGTCAAACTCTCGTCCTTGTCAAATGTTCAGTACCTGTGAATCAGTCAAACTCGAGTCTTCATCAAATGTCCAGTACCCGTGAGTCAGTCAAACTCTAGTCCTCTTCAACTGTCCAGTACCCGTAAATCAGTCAAACTCTAGTCCTTGTCAAAAGTCCAGTACCCGTGAGTCAGTGAAACTCTAGTCCTCGTCAAATGTCCAGTACCCGTGAGTCAGTCAAACTCTAGTCCTCGTCAAATGTCCAGTACCCGTGAATCAGTCAAACTCTCGTCCTTGTCAAATTTCCAGTACCCGTGAGTCAGTCAAACTCGAGTCTTCATCAAATGTCCAGTACCCGTGAGTCAGTCAAACTCTAGTCTTCTTCAACTGTCCAGTACCCGTGAATCAGTCAAACTCTGGTCCTCGTCAAATTTCCAGTACCCATGAGTCAGTCAAACTAAATTTTTCCAGTGAAACTTGAATCTTTGTCGAGAACCATCAGTTAATGAATCATGAGTTTTGTCAAGCGTGAATCAGTGAGTCAAAGTCAAGTCAAATCTTCCTCGAGTCTTTATGAAACACCCATGAGTCAGAAAAACTGAGTCCTTGTCGACTACTCTTAAGTCTTCTTTGAGTTCCTGTAAATCAGTGAAACTCGGAAGTCAGTGGAACTGGAGTCTTCGTCCCGGTGAATCAGGAAAACATGAGCCTTTGTTGAGCACCCGTGAGTCGGTGAATCTCAAGATTCGTTGACTTATGGACTTGTGGACTTTTTATGGACTTCCTGTAAATGGTGTTTTTGTTTGGAGGAAAATGGGATGAGTTCTCCCAAATTGTGTCGGAGAAGCTCCGGAGCTGTCAGCAGACCTGACAGCGTGGCACTGGAAGAATAATGTATCCCGTCAGAATGTCGGAAGTGGTCTTCACTCGACGTCACAGAACCCGGGATGCCGTGACACATTTGAAGGCAACAACTTCCACGACGTTCAAAGACAAATTGAGTTTTAAAGACTCGGAAATAACACGTATCGGTTTGTCCCTGGAAATTTGAACGCACAAAACATGAAGAATCTTTGTTTGGGTTTTTTTTGTTCTTATTGTTTTTGAAACCTCTCAAGGCCTCTCTGTCGCACACCAAATAATCGCTGGCATTTCTTCGAGAAAATGGCGTAAAAATAGAGCAAAATTTACATTTACCAAGCTTGTCTTATCTTTGTCATCGTCTTTATCCTTTCTTCCACACCTTAGCGCAGATAAGAGCATCGCTTGCTGTCGCTATCGCTGGGGAAACCTAACAGGATTAAGTGGATGAAAAGACACACTTTTGTTTCTCGAGTGAATTACCTTCTGAAAAACCTTGTTGAGATAAAAATCAGTCTTTGTCGATTTCAGGGAGAAAATTCATGTAGAAAGATTAAAATATTTGCTGGAAAAATCGATACTGGTTTGGCACTGCTTTGTAAAGCAACACATCTAGATATGTTGTATATATTTTTATGGTAATGGTAATAGTTTTATTTCATTTGAACATGCATCAGATTACAATTGAATGCATCCCATAATCAGTTCCCAGTTCCACATGTCCAAAAGGAGTAGGAAGAAGCAAAGCTTATTAAATCCTACCCCTCCATCTGGTACTTTTACAATCAGTAACTGTTACATTTGTTCACTTCCTGCTTTCCTAATATTTTATTTTATTTTATTTTATTTTATTTTATTTTATTTTATTTTATTTTATTTTATTTTATTTTATTTTATTTTTATTTTATATTATATATATTATTATTATTTTTATTTAGTTCATTTTTAGTTTAATTTTATTTAGTACATCAACTGTACAACAGTACATCAAAAAAGTTGCAATTGTATGTAAATAAAGATTGTAAATATTGAAGATTTTTTTTTTTAAACTTGTAATGTGAAAACCAAAAAAAAGTTGCAATTTTTAAAATAATTTTAGGGAATAAAATCTAAATATTTTGAGAATAAAGCCCTCATATTAAAATATTTGAAGAATAAAAAAACATGAGAAAAATAATTGTAGGCTTTTTCTTATCAAAAAGCTGACATGGTTTTGGCTTGAAATATGTTCTTAAAGAACCCCCGGCCCCTGTTAGGAGCAAGACGTCCCTTTTAAAAAACATCTAATTTTACAATGAAAAAGTCAAAATATTAAAAAAAAATTGAATTTTTAGAGGAAAAAAGTTGCAATTGTATGTAAATAAAGATTGTAAATATTGAAGATTTTTTTTTTTAACTTGTAATGTGAAAACCAAAAAAAAGTTGCAATTTTTAAAATAATTTTAGGGCATAAAATCAAATTATTTTGAGAATAAAGCCCTCATATTAAAATATTTGAAGCATAAAAAAACATGAGAAAAATAATTGTAGGCTTTTTCTTATCAAAAAGCTGAGATGGTTTTGGCTTGAAATATGTTCTTAAAGAACCCCCGGCCCCTGTTAGCAGCAAGACATCCCTTTTAAAACAAAATCTAATTTTACAAGGAAAAATTCAAAATATTAAAAGAAAATTCAATTCTCAGAGAAAAAAGTTGCAATTGTATGTGAATAAAGATTGTAAATATTGAAGATTTTTTTTTAAACTTGTAATGTGAAAACCAAAAAAAAGTTGCAATTTTTAAAATAATTTTAGGGAATAAAATAAAAATATTTTGAGAATAAAGCCCTCATATTAAAATATTTGAAGCATAAAAAAACATGAGAAAAAAAAATTGTAGGCTTTTTCTTATCAAAAAGCTGACATGGTTTTGGCTTGAAATATGTTCTTAAAGAACCCCCGGCCCCTGTTAGGAGCAAGATGTCCCTTTTAAAAAAAAATCTAATTTTACAATGAAAAATTCAAAATATTAAAAAAAAATTGAATTTTTAGAGGAAAAAAGTTGCAATTGTATGTGAATAAAGATTGTAAATATTGAAGATTTTTTTTTTAAACTTGTAATGTGAAAACCAAAAAAAGTTGCAATTTTTAAAATAATTTTAGGGCATAAAATCTAATTATTTTGAGAGAAAAGCCCTCATATTAAAATATTTGAAGCATAAAAAAACATGAGAAAAATAATTGTAGGCTTTTTCTTATCAAAAAGCTGAGATGGTTTTGGCTTGAAACATGTTCTTAAAGAACCCCCGGCCCCTGTTAGGAGCAAGACATCCCTTTTAAAAAAATCTAATTTTACAATGAAAAAGTCAAAATATTAAAAGAAAATTGAATTTTCAGAGGAAAAAAGTTGCAATTGTATGTGAATAAATATAACAAAATGTCATCTTAGAGTTAAAATATTGACGAAAAAATATTTTTAACTTGTAATGTGAAAACCAAAAAAAAGTTGCAATTTTTTAAATAATTTTAGGGAATAAAATAAAAATATTTTGAGAATAAAGCCCTCATATTAAAATATTTGAAGCATAAAAAAACATGAGAAAAATAATTGT
The DNA here is from genome assembly GCF_037039965.1 of Doryrhamphus excisus. Classification (NCBI taxonomy): domain Eukaryota; kingdom Metazoa; phylum Chordata; class Actinopteri; order Syngnathiformes; family Syngnathidae; genus Doryrhamphus; species Doryrhamphus excisus. The sequence continues at coordinate 16,969,381 of NC_136371.1, forward strand.
AGGCTTTTTCTTATCAAAAAGCTGAGATGGTTTTGGCTTGAAATATGTTCTTAAAGAACCCCCGGCCCCTGTTAGGAGCAAGACATCCCTTTTAAAAAAACCTGACACACCTGCTGCCCCCCTTTTTTTTTTTAAAAGCATCCATGCTCGGCGTCCCTCTTGACTCTGGCTCTTGCTGCAAGGATAGCTTCTAATAGATTCCCTGGAACTCCCATGTATTATTAATGCTCGCTGCTCTCCAAGGTGGCAGTGACAAATAGGGAGCAGAATTCACTGACTAGCGCTCAACGTACTTTTTAGTCATGCTTCAGATTCCCGTAGTCCATACGGGCGATGACGGAGTACGTCTCTGCAAGCGTTTGTGGTGTTCTGCTGCGTGCGTACCTGTGCATGCTTTCTTTTGTGTTCCTTTATTCAGGACACTTTCTGCCAAAGTCGCCCGTGGGCAACGTCTATTCGGTGTTATAACTCTCACAGTTGCCCTGGCAAAATGGCTTGGCCGCTGTGTAACCGACTCCAAGCGGCCTCGGGGGACGCCATCGACGGAGCTTAACCTAGATTTATACGTCTATCTGGGCTCTGACCTCTCTGCGATGCCGCTACCTGGATGTGACAGGAACACACGCGCTCTCAGGATGAATCACAGCCTCCGAGCGGGCCGCCTTTTTCCACCGTTAAGACAGGATTACCTGGAAGGAAGCGGATATGAAAATACAACATATGTCTTATGGTCGGCACCTTCATCGTGGTACCCTCTGGCGATTTCATGTGGGGATGGGAAGCCTGGCTTCACCTGTTGAGATACGCTCAATTTATGTTTTAAACTGTAGCAAAAAATGAGGAATATATTTGGTGACGGCATTGGACTCTATTATCAGAGTAATAATAATAATAATAATAATAATAATAATAATAATAATAATAATAATAATAATAATAATAATAATAATAATAATAATGTATTATTTTAATTTATTGGTATTATTTATTTACTATTAATTTCTTTATTGTTATTTTTAATTTGTTATTGTTGTTATTTTTATTATTATATTACAATAATAATATAAAAATAAAATAAAAATTAAAAATACAATAAAAATTACCATCTTCTCCTCCCAGTGCAATGGGAGTGGGGATACCATGAAAGCATTCCTATGGGAAGCTATTAGACTAAACTGAAACTAATAATAATAATAATAATAATAATAATAATAATAATAATAATAATAATAATAATAATAATAATAATAATAATAATAATAATAATAATAATAATAATGATAATAATAATAATAATAATGTATTATTTTAATTTATTGGTATTATTTATTTACTATTAATTTATTTATTGTTATTTTTATTATTATTTGTTATTGTTGTTATTTTTATTATTATATTACAATAATAATATAAAAATAAAATAAAAATAAAAAATAAAATAAAAATTAAAAATAATATTACAACAATAATAATAATAATAATAATGAATTATTATTATTATTATTATATTATATATTAATAATTATTATTATTATTAATACTGCAACTACTACTACTACTACTGATAAAAATAATAATAATTATTATTTGTTATTAATTATTTTTTTATTACTTTCACCATTTTGATATGATTATAATAATAAATAAATAAAAATAAATAATTTAACAAAACAAAAACGGTGGCAAAAATCAACAATAACTTTGGATTATGGTAGTAATGTCATAAGATGGTGAGAGAAATTGTTGTAAAATTGAAAAAAGATTTAAAATAGAAATACATTTTACAGGAATAACATTAAAGATTAATATTCCAATGAGAAAAAAGGTAAATTTTACAGGTAAAATGTCAGTTTAGTAGCTTACTGTTGAAATATTACATTGGAAAAAGGCATTTAAGTATTGAAATTTAAGTGTATTTTTTCCCCACAAAATTAGGTTATAAAATTACAAAAATAAAGTCAAAATATTTGGGGGGTATTTCATTCATCTATTTTCTATGCCGCTTATCCTACGACGGTGACAGGTGGCCAGCCAATCACAGGGCACATATAGACAAACAACCATTCACACTCACATTCATACCTATGAATAATTTGGAGTCGCTAATTAACCTAGCATGTTTTTTTTTGGAATGTGGGAGGAAACCGGAGTACCCGGAGAAAACCCACGCATGCACGGGGAGCGGCAGAGTTGCATCCTTTTGATATTTCAGAGAATATTTGATATGAAAAAGTTTGGACAACCGAGCTTGGATGGTTTTTAACGTGTTATTTTGCACAGCGCCGCCCACAGGTTGCTACGCCGTGATAGCAGAGGTGGGTCAAAACTCATCTCAGGATGGAGGTGGAGGGTTCTCTGGCTCTTATTAGCCCCAATACACAACCGCCTGCCCCCCCCCACAACACTCACTCTCTTTGCTCTCATCCTCCCAACCTCCTCCGCCTCCGTCTTCTTTCGCCCCGTTGCCGTGACGCCAGGATCCACTCTACAGCTGCTCCCCTGTTGATCAATTAAAACCATGCTTTGGTGAAATAATTAGCTGACATTTGCTCCTGCTTAACAAATGTTTCTGTATGAAAGTACAGAGGTGGAGGACAGGCAATGTGTGTGTTGATGCACACGGGGGAGGAGGGCAAGCTTCTTTTTTAAAATGATTTTCATTTGCAAAAAAAAAAAAAAAAAAAAAAAAACTTGAATTTCTAAGTAATATACATCTTTTAATGTAATTATAAGAGGTGGGCCCATCCCTGGAATGTTTGGATGCTAATGTGAGCGCTGATCATTATAGTTAACCGTCGTTTACATAATTAGCTTGTAATTAGCGTCACATTAAGGCAATAATATTGGCATTAAGCAATTAATTAAAAGCAAACATGAACGGTTGTGTTGTTTGTCCGCGCCTCCCTAATCATATTTATTGTCTTTGAGCAAAGCAAATCCAACCGTCTTGCGCTTCAACTGGCGTCAGCGACGTGCGGTCAGGGGAGAATCAGAATGTCGCCGATAATATCACTTTTGTGGAAACATATCTTATACGCCACGACTCTCTACAGCCTGTGGAATGTCGCTCATGTCACACGGGAGGCGGCGCAGTCCTTGAAGGAGCTTATCACAGCTGTCCTTCCATAGAGAGGAAAAACATGCATCAGATTACAATTGAGTGCATCCCATAATCAGTTCCCAGTTCCACATGTCCAAAAGGAGTAGGAAGAAGCAAAGCTTATTAAATCCTACCCCTCCATCTGGTACTTTTCCAATCAGTAACTGTTACATTTGTTCACTTCCTGCTTTCCTAATATTTTATTTTATTTTATTTTATTTTATTTTATTTTATTTTATTTTATTTTATTTTATTTTATTTTATTTTATTTTATTTTATTTTATTTTATTTTATTTTTATTTAGTTGATTTTTAGTTTAGTTTTATTTAGTACATCAACTGCTTGTATTGTTTCTTGAATTGGCTCATCGTTGTGCATTGTTTGATTTCCTTACTCAATCCATTCCATAGTTTGACTCCACATACTGAAATACTATGCTAATGCTAACGTAGTCCTAGCATAGAAGTGTTTCAAATGTATTTATTTTTATTTTTATTTTTATTTTTATTTTTATTTTTATTTTTATTTTTATTTTTATTTTTATTTTTATTTTTATTTTTATTTTTATTTTTATTTTTTCTGAGATCATATTTCTCCTCTCTTGTAGAGAAGTATTGGATGACATTTTAGCTAATTGGTTTTTTTTTTGGCCTTATGCATTATTTTAGCTGTTTGAAGATGAACTATATCAGCAAGTTGAAGTAGTTGTGATTTTAGAAATAAGGAGTTAGTATGTACTCTGTAGGCGGCATTATGAATTATCCTTACTGGCCTTTTTTTGCAGTACATTTAGTGAATGAGTGAAGATTGCTTTTATAGTTATTAGCCCATATTTCCACACAATAAGTAAGATATGGTAGAACCAGAGAGCAATAAAGAGTGTGGAGTGATTTCTGATTGAAAATGATCCAGGGTTGGGATGGAACCTGCAACATCTGTCTTGATAGGGAACAGCATGTGGCGTTCCACCAACAGCGATTGGCAGCCGAGTCTGTGATGTTTGCAATGTTACTCTCTAATTGGTGAGAGAGGTTCACCTGCATGCTCGTGTCATGGCAGCAATGCGCATCCTTTGAACATATGGCACCGGGACCGGGAGGGGCGGCGGTGACTGCCAACCCCCTCTGTTGGGTCTGTAGCGGCATGTTCCTGGGAACTGGCCTGGGAGATTAGTGACTGGAGTTATCAAGACAAGGTGCAACAATTTAACGGTCGTTAATCCGCCAATTGGCCCAAAAGTCCTGGTCAGACCGCGACACCGTAGGGGTGGACGGGGTGAAAAGCAGTCGGAATAGAGGCCAGTAATGCAAATTGCCCTGGTGGAGGTGGCGGTGTTCAGGGTAGAAGTGTCTGTGAAGACCCAGAACCTGTTGGAGCTACACAGTCTGTTTCTCCACTGACCTGGGAATGCCTCAGGATCAGTCGGGAAGAGCTGGGAAAAGGACTAGGAGGCAATTCTGAGCTTCTCCGCTTATGCTACTGCCCCGGTAGCAAAATACTGGAGTACTGGTTTGGTTCTAGCTCGGAACAGAACAACTAACCTCGGTTAGTTAACCTTAGTTAACCGTTCTTTGCTGTTCTTCGCATCACGACCGATCTGGAGATTCAGGAAGGCAAGCATAAATGTCGGCCGTAGTGGAGGTGGAGGGTAGACCCAGAACCTGTTGGAGTTACTACAGTCTGTTTCTCCACTGATCTGGGAATGCCTCAGGATCAGTCGGGAAGAGCTGGGAAAAGGACTAGGAAGCAATTCTGAGCTTCTCCGCTTATGCTGCTGCCCCGGTAGCAAAATACTGGAGTACTGGTTTGGTTCTAGCTCGGAACAGAACAACTAACCTCGGTTAGTTAACCTTAGTTAACCGTTCTTTGCTGTTCTTCGCATCACGACCGATCTGGAGATTCAGGAAGGCAAGCATAAATGTCGGCCGTACAGATTCCCTAATGGGGGGCGGCTTGTCAGGATTAAGGCAACAGGGGTTGTAAAAATCTGGACTTGATGAGGTGACTAGCTTTTCCTCTCAACTGCAACACTTTTACAGATTTAGCCAGCTGCCCGGAACTTCTTCCACTCGTGCCGCCTTGCTTGGTTGCAGCGCTTTCCTTTTGAAGGAGTGCATGCTTGGGTGCCACACGTCCAAGCCCCCCTGACTTCCAGGGCTAAATTGGCTGATTTCATTACCATTCAGGTGAAGATTGTGTGTGTCTTCTGAAAAGAGAAAGAAGCAGCAGCTGAGGGATGTCGGTGATGGGAGGAAGAAAGTGCAAAAGGTTTTAAAGCGTTGCTGAAAAGATACCCGCTCGACTCTGGCAGCTAATCCCTGAGGTGGTTAATGAACTTTCTCTCTTAAAGCTCCTTTGCTAATGGATCAGATGCTGTCATCAGCTCTCACTTTGGCCCGTTTCTACCCGACGCTGCACATTTCATGCACATTACCGCCGTGCCTGTAGACAAGCGTGTTGACCTGGTGGCGACGGCTGTGTCATCTACATAAATGTGAATTAGTGATTCATCCGCCAAAAGAAGAGAAGTCAAATAAAGCAAGTTTGTTCTTTTTTGTAGTTTAGTTACACTTAATTTTCCATTTTACTACACAGGCATGTACTCCGTTTGGTAAGGAAATTCACAGCATAAAAAATGACAGCAGCTTCCTGTATCAATAAGAATAATATTTCTTTAGATATACTCATTCAACGTCTTTAGTTCCGACCATTTTGACAGATTTTTCAAGGCACACACAATATTGTGTTCAACGGCTCCGTAAATGTGGAACCTACCAAAAGCAAGATTAGACTCCCGTTTTACAATTTCATGTTTGGAACTAAACTGTTGTGCGTGCACGTGTTATTAAATTTTCCTACAATTTGTAACCTTCTGCACGCTACACCTCTCCATGCCCTACTACTCCCTCCATGCACTGAAAATCAAAAGTTTATTTTGTTTTGTTTGTTTGTCATATTACGATTTATTTCATCTCTGAGCTACTAAATTGCCATGTTTTTCTCTCCATATTTTGACTATTGTAAAATTATATATATTTTTTTGCTGTTTTTTTATAATTGCTGTTTTTTTACTTTTTATTTGTGTCATTTTTCTCATTATGGCTTTATTGCATTAATGTTAATGAAAAATACTGCTGATTTATTTTTATAGTTTTTTGCTAAATGATATTTTTTGAATGTGTTGCAGGCCCATAAAAAAACATCAGAGTGCCGCAAATGACCCCGGGCTGCACTTTGGACACCCCTGCTTTGTAGTGTCCCAACCAGAACCAGAATCTACTCTTCACAGAGACCAAGTCTCCAATGCACTGCATCACTGTTTGGCTGTATGATAACCAAGACACATTTTTGGCAATCGTAACCAAATCGTACAAAAACTTTTCTCTTAATATTTTGACAGTTTTGAAAAAAATACTGCTGATTTATTTTTTATAGTTTTTTGCTAAATTATATTTTTTTAATGTGCTGCAGGCCCATAAAAAATGATATTTTTGGAATGTGCTGCAGGCCCATAAAAACAAATGACCCCGGGCTGCACCTTGGACCAGAATCTATTCTTCACAGAGACCAAGCCCCCAATGCGTGGCTGTACGATAACCAAGACACATTTTTGGCAATCATAACCAAATCGTACAAAACGTCGAAAACTAATGTTAAATTCCCGCTAAATTATCACATTTGCTGATGCCTGGAGCTTCCTTAACTATTTTTTATTAAACTCTTTGCCTTGTCGGATTTAATTGTACCCATAAAGCCAAAAAATAAAAATAAAACTTTTGACTTTGTCACATTTTCTGCAAACTAAATGTCCAAAATTTACAACTTTATTCATTGTTTTTTTTTTCTTTAAAAAAGATGTATTTGTTATTATTTTAACTTTATGCTCCAAAATTTTATTTTTCCCACATTATTTACATTATTGTAGTAAAATTGTGACTTTTTCTCTTAATATTTTGACAGTTTTGAAAAAAATACTGCTGATTTATTTTTTATAGTTTTTTGCTAAATGATATTTTTTCAATGTGTTGCAGGCCCATAAAAAAACATCAGAGTGCCGCAAATGACCCCGGGCTGCACTTTGGACACCCCTGCTTTGTAGTGTCCCAACCAGAACCAGAATCTACTCTTCACAGAGACCAAGTCTCCAATGCACTGCAGCACTGTTTGGCTGTATGATAACCAATCGTAACCAAATTGTACAAAAACTAAAAGATATTTTTTGAATGTGCTGCAGGCCCATAAAAATGATATTTTTTTAATGTGCTGCAGGCCCATAAAAAACATCATAGTGCCGCAAATGACCCCGGGCTGCACCTTGGACCAGAATCTATTCTTCTGCGTGGCTGTATGATAACCAAGACACATTTTCGGCAATCATAACCAAATTGTACAAAAACTGAGTCGAAAACTAATGTTAAATTCCCGCTAAATTATCACATTTGCTGATGCCTGGAGCTTCCTTAACCATTTTTGATTAAACTCTTTGCCTTGTCGGATTTAATTGTACCCATAAAAGCCAAAAAAAAAACAAAAAACCTAACAAACCCAAAACAAAGAGGAACTCATGCTTAAGGAATGACCTCACAAATACAGTTGGCTGTCAGGAGTGCTTTCTTGCTTGTGAATTACCTTCCTCGGTGTGATTGGAGAGCTTTCTACTGAAAGTGAACAGGCAGGCAGGAAAGAAGACAAAAAAACCACTTGACGTATCCCAAGGCTATTTCTTTTCGCCGCAGACGCAGAGAAACAAAATGAACTCCCCAAGTTCAGGTTGAGGCTTAGCGTAGCCGTGGGCTTCGACCCAGCAATGTGTGTGCATGACTGTGTGCTGCAAAGACACCCCCCCCCATCCACCGCCATCCACCGCCAACACCCCCTCACCTCTCGGAGACGCACACATCTTGCCTTCCTGCAGCACATGAAGTGACAGGACAATTTGCATTACTGGCGTCCGTTCCGATGCACATAAACAAACACGCATGCATGCAATCACATACGTGTTCTTCATCATAACATCATCATTTCACCTTTCAGGTGTTCTCCCGATTGCAGATTTTCCTTCGTTTTGGACGTGGCAATAAACGAGGGGAAGCGTCGGTGTTTATACCCGTTTGTAGCCCGGTGTCACGTCGAGTCTGGATCTCTGCGCGAAAGCCTCGGGGTCAGGTGTTAGGTTCAACACTTGCGCGGAAATCGGAATGACCTGTACCGCCTCGGGGCGGCAACACCAAGCACAACACACAGACGGAGGCGGGGCTCTTACCCTGTGGAATCATGGGTAGAGCCGGGCTCTAATTGTGTCAGCTTCAATACAGGAAGATACGTTTACCTTGTTTCCTTCGTGGGAAGGAATGAAAACTGTGGGACTTCGCTTTTCAGTAAGTGTTTGGCGAAAACCGAATTGGACGCCGTTATTTCCTATTTCCTGTAGGAAGTGATGGATTCACCGTACTTGTCCCGTGACTTATAGTCAGGTGTGACTTACATCAAAGTATGTATATAATTTAATAATACTTTTAATACACTTTCTGCCTGGAAGACCGTGTGCCCCGAAGTAATGGGCTACTATGTAATGGAGAATTGTAGTATTTTATTTTTTATTTATTATTTTATTTATTTAAGCAATACTTTCTAAAATATTTCTTCCTTGAAGACCATCTTAATAATGAGAAAGTATACATTTTAAATAATTTAAATACATGTATTTATTTCATTTATTTTGATTTTGTTTAAAGTCATTATATTTATTAAAAATTTTGTAACTAAATCATATTTATGTAGTATTTTACAGTATATTATATTTTACATTTTTTATGCAATACTTTCAAAATATTTCTTCCTTGAAGACGTCTTAATAATGTGCAAGTATACATTTTTAATAATTTAAATACATGTATTTATTACATTTATTTTAATTTTGTTTAAAGTCATTACATTTATTACAATTTTTTAAATTTCTTAAGTAAATAATATTAATGTAGTATTTTACAGTATATTATATTTTACATTTTTTATGCAATACTTTCAAAATATTTCTTCCTTGAAGACCGTCTTAATAATGTGCAAGTATACATTTTTAATAATTTAAATACATGTATTTATTACATTTATTTTAATTTTGTTTAAAGTCATTACATTTATTACAATTTTTTAAATTTCATGAGTAAATCATATTTATGTAGTATTTTACAGTATATTATTTGAAATTTTTTTAATGCAATACTGTCTAAAATATTTCTTCCTTGAAGACCATCTTAATAATGACCAAGTATACATTTTATATAATTTAAATACATGTATTTATTTCATTTATTTTGATTTTGTTTAAAGTCATTATATTTATTAAAAATTTCGTAACTAAATCATATTTATGTAGTATTTTACAGTATATTATATTTAACATTTTTTATGCAATACTTTCCAAAATATTTCTTCCTTGAAGACCGTCTTAATAATGTGCTAGTATACATTTTTAATAATTTAAATACATGTATTTATTACCTTTATTTTAATTTTGTTTAAAGTCGTTACATTTATTACAATTTTAACAATTTCGTAACTAAATCATATTTATGTAGTATTTTACAGTATATTATATTTAACATTTTTTATGCAATACTTTCTGAAATATTTCTTCCTTGAAGACCGTCTTAATAATGTGCAAGTATACATTTTTAATAATTTAAATACATGTATTTATTACATTTATTTTAATTTTGTTTAAAGTCATTACATTTATTACAATTTTTAAAATTTCTTAAGTAAATAATATTTATGTAGTATTTTACAGTATATTATATTTTACATTTTTTATGCAATACTTTCAAAATATTTCTTCGTTGAAGACCGTCTTAATAATGTGCAAGTATACATTTTTAATAATTTAAATACATGTATTTATTACATTTATTTTAATTTTGTTTAAAGTCATTACATTTATTACAATTTTTTAAATTTCTTAAGTAAATAATATTTATGTAGTATTTTACAGTATATTATATTTAACATTTTTTATGCAATACTTTCTAAAATATTTCTTCCTTAAAGTCCATCTTAATAATGTGCAATTATACAGTTTAAATAATTTAAATACATGTATTTATTTCATTTATTTTAATTTTGTTTAAAGTCATTACATTTACTACAATTTTTAAAATTTCTTGAGTAAATCATATTTATGTAGTATTTTACAGTATATTATTTGAAATTTTTTTAATGCAATACTTTCTAAAATATTTCTTCCTTGAAGACCATCTTAATAATGTGCTAGTATACATTTTTAATAATTTAAATACATGTATTTATTACATTTATTTTAATTTTGTTTAAAGTCATTACATTTATTACAATTTTTTAAATTTCTTAAGTAAATCATATTTATGTAGTATTTTACAGTATATTATATTTTACATTTTTTATGCAACACTTTCTAAAATATTTCTTCCTTGAAGACCGTCTTAATAATGTGCAAGTATACATTTTTAATAATTTAAATACATGTATTTATTACCTTTATTTTAATTTTGTTTAAAGTCATTACATTTATTAAAATGTTTTAAATTTCTTAAGTAAATCATATTTATGTAGTATTTTACAGTATATTATATTTAACATTTTTTATGCAATACTTTCTAAAATATTTCTTCCTTAAAGTCCATCTTAATAATGTGCAATTATACATTTTAAATAATTTAAATACATGTATTTATTTCATTTATTTTAATTTTGTTTAAAGTCATTACATTTACTACAATTTTTAAAATTTCTTGAGTAAATCATATTTATGTAGTATTTTACAGTATATTATTTGAAATTTTTTTAATGCAATACTTTCTAAAATATTTCTTTTTTGAAGACCATCTTAATAATGTGCTAGTATACATTTTTAATAATTTAAATACATTATTTACAGTATTTATTACATTTATTTTAATTTTGTTTAAAGTCATTACATTTATTAAAAATGAAAAAAATCTTAACTAAATCATATTTATGTAGTATTTTACAGTATATGATATTTAATATGTACATTATATTTTTCATCAACATTTAAGTCATTATATAGTATACATGTCATTAACATCTAATTAATTTAAATCAATTTTAATTTTATTAAAATAAATTTTAAATAAATAAATATTCCAAACTACAAAAAGTAGTAAAAAATATTATTTATTCATTATTTCATTTATTATTAATTTATTATTAATTATTGAAGAACATTTAAGCCTTAAATGACCTTGACAAAACTTTTAACACGTGATGTGACCCCGGGTGTGTAAAAACTAATAAAACTATATATTTATATTTATTATATAATAAAACACATTTTCAGAGATCCAAAGCAAAGCTGTATTTTGGGGGGAAATTAGGTTGGGTGGAGGGGAAGTTATAATTTTATTCAAATAAATAAATATTTCAAACATAAAAAACAACAGCAAAAAAGTGAAAAAATTTATTATTATTTTATTATTTATAATATTATTAATATTAATTAAATTTTATTATTACTATTATTTAATATTATTAAATTTTATATTAATATTATTATTTATAATTAATTAATTTATTATTAATTATTGAAGAACATTTAAGTCTTAAATGATCCTGAAGACACTTTTATCACGTGATGTGACCCCTGGTGTGTAAAAACTAATAAAACATTCCAAATATTATATTTATATTTATTATATAATAAACTAATTTTCACACCAAAGCTTAATATTTGTTTTCACATGAATGAAAATCACACGCGTGTATTTAGTGAAGTCAGTCAATCTCCAATCTAGACATAATTAGTGCTAAAATAATAATGACTTAACATTAATTACAGATTGCATAACAATGTCTGAAATGTCGCAAAACCCGAACTGATCTGAGGTTAGACTTCGCAGTTGCATCGAAGCGCGCCAGGAAACATGAACGTCCAGAAGAAAATGGCGTCAGCTCCTCTCCGACCGCCCGCCCGTGACCGATCGATACGCCGCCCAAGCGTCCGACACGTTCGCCTCTCTGACAGCGGCAGGCCGGCACACGCGGGCCAGAAAATAAGTCAAAGGGGGGGGTCTGGAGCGGCGCCGGTCCATCATGGCGTGTCACGGCAATGAAATGAGTTGTCAGGAGCCGCCAGATCAATGTTGGACTCGGAAGTGCGCGCGTGTCCAACAAACTTATTACCTCCACCTCGCTGTCACAAATCCAGGCCTGATGCATTACATGTGTTCGCTATTGTGTAGTGTGTGTAAGCGGAACAAAACAGATGGAACACGGGGTGAAAAATGCACTTTCCGCTTCACTCCTCTCCCATATAGCGTTGTACTCTCGCGGGCCGACGCCATTGTCCCGCTGCGCTTTTGTTGGTAAATAGGCATCACTCACTTGTGCTACAGTGATTTTTTTTCTGTTTAAATGTACAATCCATCAATTTCCAACAAAACCAGTAGACTCATCCCGAGAATTCACCCATCAGAGGTGCTTAGACCGCACGACGCACTCCGCTGCACAAAGACAAAGCCGAGAATGAAAGCGTTTGCCGCCATTGACGTTCCGTTTCCACTCATCTCCCTTCGAGAATGCAATAATGAATATCATTTAAATCAAAACCCCGACTCCGCCCCCCCCCGACTCATTTGATGACCATCGATCATGACATGCTAATTTTTCAAGGCTAATTTCGAAAATGCGGCTCACACGTAACGTCTGGACTTATTAACGCAACCGGCGGCGCCTCGGCCCGTTTGCCCCTGCAGCCCGCGCGGCGCATGATGTGGCCGCTCTGCTCGTGGCAATAATAAATCACCCGCTGACAAGTGCGCCTCTCTCTTAACCTTGGTGGACCGAGAATCAAAGACCCCCTTCAAATAACGCCTGATTACGCGATTGGCATCGATCATCGCTCTTGTCTTTGTCGGTGAGGAGGCGCTTATTTCACCGCAACAAATAAAACCCGAGGTAATGACTTTTGTTTAGGAACTCAGAAATCGTCAACAAACTGAAAAGTTGTATTAGAAAAAACGCATCCAGTTGAACCTCAGTTTGCATGTTTTTCTGTATAATTATTACAAAATTTAAAATTTAAAATTTAAAATTTAAAATTTAAAATTTAAAATTTAAAATTTAAAATTTAAAATTTAAAATTTAAAATTTAAAATTTAAAATTTAAAATTTAAAATTTAAAATAAAATGACTTTTGTTTAGGAACTCAGAAATCGTCAACAAACAGAAAAATTGTATCTGAAAAAACGCATCCAGTTGAACCTCAGTTTGCATGTTTTTCTGTGTAATTATTACAAAATTTAAAATTTAAAATTTAAAATTTAAAATTTAAAATTTAAAATTTAAAATTTAAAATTTAAAATTTAAAATTTAAAATTTGAAATTTGAAATTTAAAATTTAAATAATAATAAAATAAAATAAAATAAAATGACTTGTTTAGGAACTCAGAAATCGTCAACAAACAGAAAAATTGTATCTGAAAAAACGCATCCAGTTGAAACTCAGTTTGCATGTTTTTCTGTATAATTATTACATAATTTTAAATTTTAAATTTTAAATTTTAAATTTTAAATTTTAAATTTTAAATTTTAAATTTTAAATTTTAAATTTTAAATTTTAAATAATAATAAAATAAGATAAAATAAAATGACTTTTGTTTAGGAACTCAGAAATCGTCAACAAACAGAAAAATTGTAAAATTTGAAAAAATTAAAAATTAAAAATTAAAAATTAAAAATTAAAAATTAAAAATTAAAAATTAAAAATTAAAAATTAAAAATTTAAAATTTAAAAAAGATAAAATAAAATGACTTTTGTTTAGGAACTCAGAAATCGTCAACAAACAGAAAAATTGTAAAATTGTAAAATTGTAAAATATTTAAAATTTAAAATTTAAAATTTAAAATTTAAAATTTAAAATTTAAAATTTAAAATTTAAAATTTAAAATTTAAATGACTTTTGTTTAGGAACTCAGAAAATGTCAACAAACAGAAAAATTGTATCTGAAAAAAACACATCCAGTTGAACCTCAGTTTGCGTACATCCTGATTAGCTAGTTAGTTCTCAAACGGTGTTCTTAATGTACAGTACTTTAGCACGGAACATCATTGTTAGCTTGCTAGTATAGTGGAACCTTGGTTAGCATACGCCCTGCTTTTGGCTGTTTTTCGGTTAATGAGGACAATGTACCATGACTTGGTTTACATACGTTATCTTGTTCATGCACAATATGGTGCATGTTTTGTCATGATAATAATACACTGTAACCCCAACTGTGTTCTTATCACAAAGCGTTATTTTTAGCATCTTATTAGCATATTCATACAGTGGAAACTTTGTTATGATGTAAAAAATGTACAGTTTTTGGTTAACGGACGAATATGTTTTTTCTGTATAATTATTACATAATTAAAAAAATAAAAATAAAAAAAATAAAAATAAAAATAAAAATAAAAATAAAAATAAAAATAAAAATAAAAATAAAAATAAAAATAAAAATAAAAATAAAAATAAAAATAAAAATAAAAATAAAAATACAGTGGAATGCTTTGGTTAGCATGTTTTACAGTTAAGGTTTGTGTATTAATGTTTACAGCAGTATTTTTCCTTGGCACTTTTCTTTCGGAATTATGTGTATACAGAGGTTAGATTCTTTCCGATTGAGCAAATAACCGGAATGGAATTGGAATATTTGGGTCCATGTAAACGTTACTAGTGATTGACTCTGCAGTTCTTTGCTGTTCTTATTGATCACAGTTCCAATAATTCCCACAATGCCAAATAAAATTGCAGTTTGCTGCATTTTGATACAAATTCAAGAAATAATTCATAGCTTAAACAAAGTTTTCGTATCAAAAACAAATTTTGATTAGCATCTCAAAGAAAAACAACAGTGAGGCAGCTGAACAATCCTGCAATCCTCGGCGGAGTTTGTGTGATTTGTCATCCTGACTGCATCCAGCCAGCCATGGCGGCCAAAGGGACCCACGGGTGCTACCTCAGGTCGGGCGCACTTCCCGCCTGTCAGTGTTACTCACAGACGTTTTGAATGCAGCGTGACAGGTGCCAATCTGCGGTGCCGGGGCGATAACGGTGTCGCCCGGTCGGCGCTTTGAGGCAACCTCGCCAAGCGCCTTTACAGATGCCAAACCAAACACTCGTGTGGGAATAACAATAATGCGTTTTTTGTGACTCCTGCACACTTTAGACTTGATTTATGAGCTCTGAGTGGAAGTGATAACCTGTTTCACGCTCGGATGGAGTTTAGCTTTTTTTTTTCCTTGCGTTTGGGTGACATTTACCTTGCTGTCACACATTTTGCAGCCGAGCTGGTGATGATTGTGACATTCTGTCGGCTGCGGAGACAACACTGCGAGCGTTTCACCTCTTGATGTTGTCGCCGTTTGTACTTTGTGTTTGTGTATTGTCCGGCACCTGAAGACCATCTTCTTCCTGTTTACAAACTGTAGCACTGTACGTCTAGCTAGCTAGGAGGTGTGTAGCACTGACATTAGGCAGAAAAATAACACAAAATAAATATCAATGTTTGTTCATTGAATTGTATTGTAAATGTATTGTGTTTTTGTATGCTGTTTTGTAGTTGAATTAGTCAAAATACAGTCACATTTTGTGAGCATATGTACATATATTGCGTACATCCTGATTAGCTAGTTAGTTCTCAAACTTTCAAATAACGCCTGATTACGCGATTGGCATCGATCATCGCTCTTGTCTGTCTCGGTGAGGAGGCGCTTATTTCACCGCTTTCACCGCAACAAATAAAACCCGAGGTAATGACTTTTGTTTAGAAATCGTCAACAAACAGAAAAATTATATCTCAAAAAACGCATCCAGTTGAAACTCAGTTTGCATGTTTTTCTGTATAATTATTACAAAATTTAAAATTTAAAATTTAAAATTTAAAATTTAAAATTTAAAATTTAAAATTTAAAATTTAAAATTTAAAATTTAATAAAATAAGATAAAATAAAATGACTTTTGTTTTAGGAACTCAGAAATCGTCAACAAACAGAAAAATTGTATCTGAAAAAATGCATCCTCAGAAAAAATGAACCTCAGTTTGCATGTTTTTCTGTATAATTATTACATAATTTTAAATTTTAAATTTTAAATTTTAAATTTTAAATTTTAAATTTTAAATTTTAAATTTTAAATTTTAAATTTTAAATAAATCATAATAAAATAAGATTAAATAAAATGACTGTTGTTTAGGAACTCAGAAATCGTCAACAAACAGAAAAATTGTAGTTGAAAAAAACGCATCCAGTTGAACCTCAGTTTGCATGTTTTTCTGTATAATTATTACATAATTTAAAAAAATGTAAAATGTAAAATGTAAAATTTAAAATTTAAAATGTAAAATGTAAAATTTAAAATTTAAAATTTAAAATTTAAAATTTAAAATTTAAAATTTAAAATTTAAAATTTAAAATTTAAAATTTAAAACTATGTAATAATTATACAGAAAAACATGCAAACTGAGGTTCAACTGGATGCGTTTTTTCAGATACAATTTTTCTGTTTGTTGACGATTTCTGAGTTCCTAAACAAAAGTCATTTTATTTTAAATTTTAAATTTTAAATTTTAAATTTTAAATTTTAAATTTTAAATTTTAAATTTTAAATTTTAAATTTTAAATAAGATAAAATAAAATGACTTTTGTTTAGGAACTCAGAAATTGTCAACAAACAGAAAAATTGTATCTGAAAAAAAAACGCATCCAGTTGAACCTCAGTTTGCGTACATCCTGATTAGCTAGTTAGTTCTCAAACGGTGTTCTTAATGTACAGTATTTTAGCACGGAACGTCATTGTTAGCTTGCTAGTATAGTGGAACCTTGGTTAGCATACGCCCTGCCCTGCTAAGCGTATTAAGCATGTTCAAGCATAAAAATGGCTAAATATACGTAAATAGAAGGCATTCACAAACATTTTCAGGCAATATTTTGAGTCTGTTCAATTTTCCAGCGTGTCTTCTTGTGTTATTAATCCAATACTGTATTTTTAGCACACAAAGGTCCCTGTTAGCAGCTTAACCAGAGCGCTAACAAGGGATGTTAGCATGTTTTTTAGATAATATAAAAAAGTTTTTTATGCTGAGCACACAAAATGTGTGTCTTTTGTTGTTTTTATACACCTTTTGAGTACAATTCTTAATGTATTATCAGCGCAAAACGTCCCTGTTAGCAGCCTTTTAGCTTCCTCATACAGTGGAATGCTTCGTTTAGCATGTTTTACAGTTAAGGTTTGTGTGTTAATGTTTACATCAGTATTTTTTCTTAGTCTACGGACATTTTCCTGTTGGTTTAAATTATTATTTTTTTCATTACAAAACTTGCTAGCAGCTTTCTCAATCAATGGCGCCTCACGTAGCGTGTGTTTTTTACGGTTAACGTCAAAAATTTACATTTTTTGGTTAGCATACAATACGGTCCTTGTCCTTGTTAGCAGCGTTTTAGCTTTTATGTTAAAACGTTAGCGGAAAAAAACTTAGCTATATAAGATCCTCTTAAGCAGGGGTCTCAAACATGCGGCCTGCGGGCCACATGTGGTCCGCAGGACACTAGTTTGAGGCCCCCGCGTTGATATGAAAGTTTAACGTTAGTGCGGCCCGCGCAAGTTTGATATGGATGCTGTATGGTATCATGTACCCAGAAAAAATCATTACGTTTGATTAATGTTCATGTTAAAGGTTAAATAACTGTTAATAGTTATCCTCCCTATGCGTGTGGAAGTGGTAAGTTTTTAGCTATAGTTTAAAGGAAATAACTTGAAGGCTACCGTTTAGGTCGCTAGCGCTCTAGTTTGCGAGTTAGCATGTGTCTCAAGACCCTGCAGTTGCGCAATATGTTGTAAATAAAAAAAAGTATAAATGTGATTATAGTCGTGTTTTGTCATGTCTACAGGGCTCTAATAATGCTTTGTTCATTTTAATCTGAAAAAAATAATTTGTCTACCCACCAACTATATGTGGTTTCTTAAGTTTTTATTATTTGCCGTTTTATTATTATTATTATATTAATTTATTACTGATTGATTTTCTTTATTCTTGATTTGTTTATTTATTTTTCATATTATTTTGTGCAGAAAAATGAAAATTAAGATATTTAAGAACAGTGGAATTTTTTATCAGAGCTTTTCTTGTAGAAAATCGGAACCAAAGCACTGAAAAATTTTGTATATTTTTCTGTTTTTAATAAATGCGTTTTTTTTTTTTTTTGGAAAACCTGATGCGACCCAGCCTTGCCCAGACCTTAGCTCCAGTGGCCGCCAGGTAAATTGAGTTTGAGACCCCTGCTCTTAAGACATGTCTGAGAACCAGATGCCGTCATCCAAAGAATCATACCCAACTTCAGAGTCAGGTACAGCAGGTTCCTTAGTCCTTTCTGTATAGGAACTACCACCAAATGAACAGTCGGCGGCCTTTTTCTGCTGAAGAGTGGAACACTGAACATGGAAACTAAAACAGATGTGATTCCAATCTTTCTGAAGATAGGAACGAACAAGTAGGGTTCGAGCACCCAAGATGCACAGTGTTTATTTTGGTAGTTTCTTTGAGTTCCTGAGGTAAATTCAGGGTAAGTCAACGTGTGTTTAACAGATGGCCTTGCTTGTTTCTTTCCTGCTTGCCAAGCTGAATTTCTACCTAACGAGCCGCGGCTTTGAAAAGGTTCGAATGCGTGAAAACGTGTGTGTGTGTGTGTGTGTGTGTGTATAACGGTCGCCGCCGGTTTCCTTCCATCTCAGCACAATTTCCCTTAGAAGCTTTTCGACTCCTCCCACTCAGTGGAGGTCAATTTGTCTTGCGGACAGGATTCCATATTTTTCTCATCCCAGGTAGCCCTTCTTTTAGGTTGCCCCTCCCTTGCCCACATGCCCGCCCCCGGCAAACTATAAAATAAACCCCTTGAATCCTACCTACTGAATTGTGTTTTCTGCTTCTGTATCTGCGGAGAACCTGAAGGAAGCACGCTCAAAAAGGGGGGGGGGGCAGCAACTGGGGAACGATGATTGAGTGCGGCCTTTTACGAGGCGTTTTTCTCTCTCTCGCCGTTGTCTACCTTGCACCAGCGGGGTCCCCGGTGGCCACCGGCACGATCAATACTACACAAGAGTTGAATTAGAGCCCGCATCCACCTTGGTGGAGGACCTGAAATCCCTTGAACGTTGATTTTTTTTTTTTTTTTTTTTTCTCCACCGAGTTAACCAATAAGTGGAGGAAATGAGAAGGAAAAGAGCAGCTGTCTTTCCTGTTTCTTATCTACGCTACCCCCCCCCACACACACCCCCCACTCATCTCACTGTCTCTTTTCCTCATGCTGGCGTTTTGCTCATGGCGCCCGCAACCCTCACTATCTGTTTTGCCTTAAAAGAGGCACTTGAGCATAAATGAAATGCACAATTAGCAGATATCCAGAAGAAATGGGACACTCTCATGAGCAAGGCATGCATGCATGTGTGAGCACACACACACACACACTTATTTAATTGAATTATGTGTTCTCATTGACATGACGTTTGCCTCAACAGCTTACGGGTGCACATATTTTTTTTTTGAGAAATTTTATCTATTTATACTGAATATAGAATATGTATTTTATTCAGGATTTATTAAGTTTACACACTGATGCTTATTGTTTTTCGCAGTTCCAATCTGACCCCACCCCCCTAAGATTCAATTACGCTGCAGCCGCAACAATTCGCACAAATTGTGTCGCCTCTTAATTTTCGGCAATCACGTTAGCGCTCCAAAGTGTATGTTAACTGTCTAACCAATGAAATGCGTCCATTCCTCTGGTGTCCCACTGAAGGCCCAGGGGCCAGGTTGGGCCTGCCGGATCGTTTTACGTGGCCCACGAAATCCTGGAAATGACACACGTTAAAAATATCTGTTTTGCTATTTTTCTGTTTTTTTTAATGAATTAATCTTGATTAATTACCATTAGCAGCTATGTCTGAAATTTACCTATTTTTACTTTATTTTATGAACAAAAAGAACAGGATGACAATGTCAATCATGCTAAAAGATACCACACATTTTCCTAAAACTCGTCTCTTTGAATCACACTTTAAACTTTGTTATGATGAGAAATGATGGGTTGCATTCAAAGACATCAGACGTTTTTTCAGTGTATTTTCCCACATGTTTAGATTAAGAAAATGGATAGAAATATCCACTTAATAATTTTCTTTATCTTCCTGTTTACTGTATTTATACACATCCACACGCATTATGAAGTTATTGTTACAAAGCTACAAAAAAATGAATGGAATTAAAGAAAAAAAATACCACCATTAACGTGTTATTTTTGATAATCCTATTTTTTAAAAATATTATAAGTACATTATAATCAGCAAAATTATTCAATTATTCAATTTTCAAAAATATTCTAATTTATTCAGATGTGCTTGAATTTTTTAAAAAAAAATTTGCATCATGGTACCAAATGTTTTGTCCGGGTACTCCGGTTTCCTCTCACAGGGCACATATAGACAAACAACCATTCACACTCACATTCATACCTATGGACAATTTGGAGTCGCTAATTAACCTAGCATGTTTTTGGAATGTGGGAGGAAACCGGAGTACCCGGAGAAAACCCACAAAGAACATGCAAACTCCACACAGAGATGACCGAGGGTGGAATTGAACTCGGGTCTCCTAGCTGTGAGGTCTAAGTGCTAACCACTCGTC
Source organism: Doryrhamphus excisus (assembly GCF_037039965.1). Taxonomy (NCBI): domain Eukaryota; kingdom Metazoa; phylum Chordata; class Actinopteri; order Syngnathiformes; family Syngnathidae; genus Doryrhamphus; species Doryrhamphus excisus. The sequence continues at coordinate 16,990,193 of NC_136371.1, forward strand.
CGCCGCGCAGCCCTTATATGCTACTATTCATTCATTCATTCATTTTCTACCGCTTATCCTCACGAGGGTCGCGGGGGTGCTGGAGCCTATCCCAGCTGTCTTGGGGCAAGAGGCGGGGTACACCCTGGACTGGTGGCCAGCCAATCACAGGGCACATATAGACAAACAACCATTCACACTCACATTCATACCTATGGACAAAAGAGTCCAATTTTTATTTTTTAAACATTTTTAAATTAAAAATGTATTTATTTATTTATTTATTTATTTATTTATTTATTTATTTATTTATTTATTTATTTATTTATTATTTACCCAGGCCTGCATATTTTTAAACATTTGTAAATTAAAAATTTATTTATTTATTTATTTATTTATTTATTTATTTATTTATTTATTTATTTATTTATTTATTTATTTATTTATTTATTTATTTATTTATTTATTATTTATTTTTTATTTATTTAATTTGTTATTTTGTTATTTTGTTATTTTGTTATTTATTTAGTTATTTTGTTATTTATTTAGTTATTTATTATTTACCCAGGCCCGCATGGGAAAAACATGTCCAAAAATAATAATAAAAAATAAAATAAAATAAAATAAAATAAAATAAAATAAAATAAAATAAAATAAAATAAAATAAAATAAAATAAAATAAAATAAAATAAAATAAAATAAAATAAAATAAAATAAAATAAAAAGATGCCCACAAAAAAATAAAAGTGTCCAATCTTTATTTTTCATGCAGATGATGCATTTCTATCATGATTTCATTATTATTGTTTAGTTCTGATGCTTATATTGACTCATGTGCACTTTTCATTTTTCATTGACAAAGTTTTCAATTGAATTTGGAAATCAAACGCATGATAAAAATGAGTTAAGAGTACTGTTTTGTCTTTCAAGGACACGGCCAACGGAACCAGCAGTTCCGGCGTCTGCACCTGGAACCCATTGAATCAGGTAGCTGTATTTTCGTTGCACACACACCAACACACACCAACACACACCAACACACAAACGCATGCCAGGCCCCTCTGGCGGATCAATAGAAGGCACTCAGTGCAGCTGACGCCCTTTCACACCTGATACTTTTCCTAAACACCCCCTCCCTCAGCAGACACACTCCAACCTGGCGAGGGACCAACTCCGCGGCGCGGGGGGAATTACTCGGTGTTGTGTGGAGTGATGTCTCACAGGATTACAGGTACTTAGCTCCCATTATGTCTGCTCTATTACCTGCTTGCAGCCTCCACGTGCGTCTGTGTGCACAACAATCCCTCCCGCTGGCGCACTACTTTTTTCACTCCCCCACGTGTGAGAGATGCACTTACTTAACACACGCCGACTCTTCTATTTAACACAGTCGGCGAGCGCGCTTACCTTGCTGCGAATACGCTCATTTTCCAATTAAAACGTGCACGTTTTGTTCTCCTCCGCACCTGCAGACAAATTACCTCCTGGTTGCTCATTTCACCTCCGCTACAAAACACTCGTTACAAGTGCCGAGAGGTAAGCGGATCCGACTGACAGTCAGACAACGGGCTGCTCGGAGCGCTGAGAGGTTAATTACCCTTAACAGATGTACCTGTGTAGGTTTCACCTCCTCCTCCTCCTCCACCTCCTCCTTCTCCTCGATACAACCTGCACTTATCACAGTTACCATCTCACCACAGCCACTGAAGGGCTTTAATTGGAAGATTAGAGTGTTTTAGCTATCGATTTCATGCCCTCTCTGTTTAGTTTTGATCCGCGCTAAAGTGCAGTGCTACTTCTCAGCCTCCGGGGGTGCTGTGTTGTGCAATTTGCTGCATGTCGGCATGCTAGAAAAGTAAACAATTTGGTATAATGGATGTAGCGGATAGCATGTTGGCTCACACAGTCAGGAGAGCTGGGTTCGAATCCCTCGTGTGGGCATCTCTCTGTGGATTTGACACCCAAACACATTCTTATTAAGTTAATCAAAAAAATCCTGTACAATCGTGCAATAACAAGCAATATGAAACTTGACTTGTATTACCTTGCATTACCTTGTATTACCTTGTCTTAGTGTACTTTTGTACTACTTTTGCTGGAGTTTCTCCTTGGGGGACTAATGAAGGCATACATCCATACATGCATACTTTTCTGGGCGATAGGCGGGGTACACCCTGGACTGGTGGCCAGCCAATCACAGGGCACATATAGACAAACAACCATTCACACTCACATTCATACCTATGGACAATTTGGAGTCGCTAATTAACCTAGCATGTTTTTGGAATGGGGCATCTGTTGAAAACATTTCAACATGTATGTCGTCACTCCCTGTTAACACGTGTGTATCGATGGGCAATTACTAGATTAGACACACACACACACACACACACACACACACTCAGCCTTTTATGTCATGTTCCACATGACAAGGTTGGACGTTAGTTTTTTGTTTTTTTTGGTTTTCTGTTTCCTGTTTGGCACGAGGTGTAGCTGAAATTTACCAGTTTTTGCAAAGACGTTATATATACTGTATTTTGAGAATAAATAAAAAAAAAAAACATCCCAGGTTTATGATGTACCTGAAAAAGTATGGTACTTGAACTTGCGCTGTTTTTCAAATTTTTTGTATTTTTAGTTTATTATTCCAAATATTTCAACTTCATAAATTTTCCTCTTGATATTTTGACTTTATTGCCATAATTTTAGATGTTTTTCTCTGACATGAAAATGACCAATAGATTAGTCTTTGGTTTGTCATATTACATTTTTTAAAAATATATATTTATTTTTCCCTTTAATAGTTCAGGTCTAAGTTACTATAATGACATTATTTTCTGCATAATGTAAATTTAATTTCATAAAATTGCAACTTTTTCTGTCATTAAATTACATTAATCTGTTATTATTTTTGTTCAACAACATATTATAGGATATTCCTAGTTACGCCACCAAAAACTGTACAGGTACTGTACCAGAAGTTGAGTAATACGGATACCAAACATTACTACAATTGTTATAATAATAATAATTAGGGATGTCCGATAACATCGAACAGCCAACATTAACAGCTTTTAAATTAAGATAGCGGTGCTCGCTAACTTAGCATGTTGGAATTACAGTTTTGCCTTTGGATTTGCAATGCCTGCTAGCATTGGTATCATACCGGTATCGAACATTAAGTCTGGACAATATTAGTTATTGCTAAAATAGCAAATAACTAGCATTGTTGATAAAAATGATGAATTAAAATTACTTAAAATTACTTAAAATTACTTAAAATTACTTAAAAATTCATTAAAATTTATTAAAATTTATTAAAATTTATTAAAATTTATTAAAATTTATAAAAAAAATATAAAAATTTATAAAAATTATAAAAATTTATTAAAATTTATTAAAATTTATTAGAATTTATTAACATTTATTAAAATTTATTAAAATGTATTAAAATTAAAAAGTATTAGTTACATACAGTAAATCTTTTCATTGGTAGTTTGGCTTTGCAGTGTTGATGGTACATGGAGAAGATAAGATGATCCCATCATATAAAAAAATAAAAACACTGCACCCAATGCATAATAAGAGCACCATTATGCATATTTGCATAGAAAAAAACAGTCCCCCGTGCTCGATCCCATGTCCATTAACGAGGCGTTAAGGGGTCCCAGAGGTTGCATTTCATCAGGAATCAACAACCTGCGATAAACACAAAACACCTTCCCTTTCTTTGCGCCGTCAAAACCGCGACCATCTGGGCCCCGGCCCGCAAAAATAGACTCACAAGCGTTGATAACAATTAGTAGTAGCTGCGCTCAGGGACTCGTATCAAGCCACCTGATTTTCCTAGCCGATACTGGTCGCATACCCGCCGCCCCTACGCTGCCACCAGTTTGCTATCAATAGCGAGACACCTGTTTCCTGCCGGTGCCAGCGAGGCCGTCTATAGCTGCACCTGTATGTGCTTACACGAGTGTTTGCGCGGATGGGCCCGCTGCGCTGCTAGCAAGCGGCGCTAATGCAATCACAGGAAAAACAGGGAGCACTTGACGAGCGTGAGATGAGCCAACGGTGGTGCAACGGCGCTCGTGGAAATGTGAGTCAGGATGCAAATGTTTCAAAAAGGGAGCACTCCAAAGGAAACTCTTTTGATCCTGAAGCACTTCAAATGATGATGATTGGTTTGCATGGTTTCCAGTGGCGCAAGAGTGAAAGGGACAATTATCCCGAATTGTCCCGAAGTCTTTAGTCCAGATGCTTTGTAACGCCGGCAACAGTCTCCATGTGACTCGGCTTTCTTTGGAGCAAACGCAACGAAACAAACGTTGTCTTTGCTTTGTACCGACACGTGCACAATGTCAAGAACACACTGGAGAGGCAGCAGGCCGACCAGTCAATCCATCACAGCCAGCCGAGCGTTTCCTCCCCGCTGAACGGGAGCCAGAGTGGCAAACGGCAGCGTCAAGCATGGAAGGGCGGAAGATTAATGCCAACGCAGTGTTTTTCCACGTTTGCGGCCAAAGTGTTATTGATTCGATTTCGGAGGGGTGAGAAAAGGTTAGCATTCGCCGGGCCGTGGTTTGAGGTCAAGCGGCGGGAGGAGCGACGACCCCTCCCTTGCTTCGTGCTGGCCCACTGAAGCACTCAACCAGGAAATGGAGACCGATGTCAGATAGGCACCGAGTGATGTTCTGTCCTTTGCCCCACCCGCATGTGTGAAGTAGCTGCTCACCGGCTATTGGGTGTCACATGCACTCACACCTTGGCGGGGAAAGTGGTACGGGCGGCGGATGATGGCAAACGGTGGTTGCAAAACGGCCAGTGTCGCATATCTTCTTCAAGGTCCCGTTTGTAGGTCAGGGTTTGACTTTGTTTAATAATTGAACTGATACATCCGATAGAACCTGGGTTTTTGAACACTACGGTTTTTGGATTACTACGTTTTTTAGTTGGTTCCTGTGTACTGTCTGGGTCACCGTTCAATATTTAAAACCTGAATACTGTGGTATTAGAATTTTTCTCCACTGGTTTGGCTCATAGCTCAAAGCCATAGCATTTCAGTACGTGGAATCAAACTATGGAATGGATTGAGTAAGGGAATCAAACAATGCACAACGATGAGCCAATTCAAGAAACAATACAAGCAGTTGATGTTTGCTAAAGGATGAAGAGTCTTGAACCAGTCATGATGTGCTATATATATCACTATATTGACACTTACTATGGTACCCATTATGGCATTGGATGCTCATATCACCTTGTACTTTGGTAAGTGACAAAAAAATAAATAAAAAATAATGTAAAAATTAAAAAAAAAATTAAAAAAGTAAAAAAATTAAAAAAATAAAATTAATAAAATATTGTAAAAAAAATACTCAAATTATATGGGAAAGCAGGAAGTGAACAAATGTAACAGTTTGTAACATTTGACCAAACAGTCTTACAGTTCTATGGAAGTTATTTTACATGCGAGGGAATAAAAGTTTTCCATTTCCAATTTCGTCGTCAGTATAAACCTCGAAGGAGGGCTGCACGGTGGACGAGTGGTTAGCGCGCAGACCTCACAACTCGGAGACTAGGGTTTAATTCCACCCTCGGCCATCTCTGCGTGGAGTTTGCATGTTCTCGTGGGTTTTTTCCGGGTACTCCGGTTTCCATCCACATTCCAAAAACATGCTAGGTTAATTAGCGACTCCAAATTGTCCATAGGTATGAATGTGAGTGTGAATGGTTGTTTGTCTACGTATATGTGCCCTGTGATTGGCTGGCAACCAGTCCAGGGTGTAAAAAAATACTCAAATTATATTGGGAAAGCAGGAAGTGAACAAATGTAACAGTTTGTAACATTTGACCAAACAGTCTTACAGTTCTATGGAAGTTATTTTACATGCGAGGGAATAAAAGTTTTCCATTTCCAATTACGTCGTCAGTATAAACCTCGAAGGCAACGTTACCATACAATCCAAAAATTTTAGTGTTAAACACAATTTTATTCTCTTAGCTAGACAATAAACAAACAATGAATGGGAGTGACACCATAAGCAATTTACTGAAAATGAAAATATTTTACAAGCAAAGTATAAATAAATCTTACTATAGTTGTGCAACAAAATAGAATACAAGGCTGCACGGTCAAGAGTGGTTAGCACACAGGCCTCACAGCTAGGAAACCCGAGTTCAATTCCGCACTCGGCCATCTCTGTGTGGTGTTTGCATGTTCTCCCCGTGTATGTGTGGGTTTTTTTTCTAGGTACTCCGGTTTCCTCCCACATTCCAAAAACATGCTAGGTTAAATGGCGACTCCAAATTGTCCATAAGTATGAATGTGACAGCTGGGATAGGCTCCAGCACCCCCGTTACCCTCATGAGGATCAGCTGTAAAAAATGAATGAATCGGATTTTCAAACATAATTCAACACATTTACTCTTACAGCAGCACCTTGGTTAAAGTATGCCCCAGTTAGAGTGTATGTTAACCAAAATTTTTGCTAAAATGTTGCCTGTTTGTATCCAAAGTAGCGTCTAAACATTTTGAGTCAGAGTACATGTGCAGAATCAGCAGCTGAGTAAAAAAAAAAAAAAAAAAAAAAGCAAAATTTTTCCATCAGGTACCCAAGATCACACTCACAGCCCCTCCTCACCTACCACTCTACGCCACTGACAGAGAGGGAAGGTGGCGTTGTCGTATGACAGTAATTAACGGCTGACAAATATATCCCCTCCTTAACATGAGGTGGGAAGTCTCAAAAGCCGGATTTATTCATGAATTCAGCAGCCAGACTTAAACCTGAGGAACGAGCTCGATCAGATGCTTAGCTTTTTGTCACTTTTCCGGAGGAGCACATCGCAAGGATGCAGGCAAGTTGCTGCAAAAGAGACATTCGCTTTCCGGGATGGTTCCAAGAATTGAAAAAAAAAACTTGTTGTACTTTACAATTGTACCTTGTCACCCCCCTCCCCTCGCTTTGCCGTGTTGCCCAGCCAAATGGTGCCATGACGCCCGCTTATTTAAAACCACCTAAACGTGTGAAGCAGGTGGTGTACAATGCACTCTTGTTGTTATTTGGTTCATGCAGTCAAGATGGCAGGTTTCATAATGCCTTCATAGCAGGGAGAATATGCGCTCCACTGCCAAGAAATATTTAGTTACAAGCCAAAACGGAGCAGCGGCCTGTGTCTTGTACCTTTTTTTATGTACAAGTACATGTGAGGGAAGGAGAACGCTCATAGTGGGGTAGTCAGACACCTTCTCATGTCACATAAAAAAATATGACTACAGTTTAATTTAGTTAATGCACAAAATAGAAAATATTGTGTGTCAGATGGAAACCAAAACATATGAAAATTCAGGCAAATTAAATTAATCCGTTCGAGACACCCAAAAAAATTGTATATCCTGACTGATTATATTTATACACGCAGAAAAATTATCATGAATGGATGGAGGGCTGCACGGTGGTCGAGTGGTTAGCGCGCAGACCTCACAACTCGGAGACCAGGGTTTAATTCCACCCTCGGCCATCTCTGCGTGGAGTTTGCATGTTCTCGTGGGTTTTTTCCGGGTACTCCGGTTTCCATCCACATTCCAAAAAACATGCTAGGTTAATTAGCGACTCCAAATTGTCCATAGGTATGAATGTGAGTGTGAATGGTTGTTTGTCTACATATATGTGCCCTGTGATTGGCTGGCAACCAGTCCAGGGTGTACCCCGCCTCTTGCACGAAGACAGCTGGGATAGGCTCCAGCACCCCCGCGACACTCGTGAGGAAAAGCGGTAGAAAATGAATGGATGGATGGATGGAACTTCCTGTACGTCTAAGTGAGATCAAATTCAAATTGATGGCACTCGCAACTTTTTTGGCCCCATGGTGGGTTATTTAGCAGTCACACTCAATATAAATCGCAGAGTTGGGAGAAAGTCAATGTTTTGCAAGACTCAAGTCTTTTTTCCCAAGCCTCAAGCCTCAAGCCAAGACAAGACGAGTCAAGTCAAGTCAAGTCAAGACAAGTCAAGTCAAGTCAAGTCAAGTCCAAAGTCGTAGCCTTGCAATAAGCACAGTTAAGCACAAAATAAATGATCTTCGGTAGCATCTTGACACATCCCGAAAATTCAGACAAAAACCGAATCATACAAAAACAAGGTGTTCGAGAACCAAGGTTTGACTGGACCGACACATTGCAACGATGGAGAAATGGACCTCCCCAAAAGCTACACTTCCTATGGAGAATGGGCGGTGTCCCTGTGTGTAAATACAGTAGAGCGCGTACTTGCAAATTAGATTCATGCTAACAGTGCAGCACATCAAACCTGACACATGTGCCCTTTAGAGTGACATTTCTCTACCGGTGAAGCTTCTGGCGTCTGCGGAGGAACCCAAACAGGACTCGTCGCTCATCCATACCTTCAAAGAAGCTCAGCGATGTCACGAGGCCTAAGCTTCCAATATGCACACACCATGGACGTGCGGTCGGAGGAGACAGGTGAGGCGAGTCTCTAGTCTCGATTTAAGCGCCCAAGCCCAGATTACCGTCGACTTGCAACAAGTCAAATTCAAGTCAAAAGACATTTTTATGCTCAGGTGACTCAATAGCCACGTATACATGGACCCAAATATTCCGATTGCATTCAGTTTTTCTGCTCAAACGGAAAGAAGTACCAATCCGAATGAACATATAATCGAATTCCGAGGGGTGGAATATTCCTTTCCCCAATCCGATTGAGGTATCTTGCACCCGCTCAAACGGAAAGCTGTCTGGGTGCGTCATGTTTTTCTTCTTCTAAAAAATTCAAATAATAATAATAATAACTTAAATAATAATATAATAATAAACAAATAATAAAAAAAAATGAAAAATGCAAAAATTAAAATTAATAAAATAAAGTAAAAAAAACTTAATTAAATTATATTAGGAAAGCAGGAAGTGAACAAATGTAACAGTTACTGATTGTAAAAGTACCAGATGGAGGGGTAGGATTTAATAAGCTTTGCTTCTTCCTACTCCTTTTGGACATGTGGAACTGGGAACTGATTATGGGATGCACTCAATTGTAATCTGATGCATGTTCAAATGAAATAAAACCATAAAAAAAATTACAAAAATTTTAAAAAATTTAAAACATTTTTTTAAATTAAAAAAATAAAATAAAAATTATATTAGAAAGCAGGAAGTGAACAAATGTAACAGTTACTGATTGTAAAAATACCAGATGGAGAGGTAGGATTTAATAAGCTTTGCTTCTTCCTACTCCTTTTGGACATGTGGAACTGGGAACTGATTATGTGATGCATTCAATTGTAATCTGATGCATGTTCAAATGAAATTAAACCATTACCATTACCATTACCATTACCATTACCATTACCATTACCATTACCATTACCATTACCATTACAAACATATTTTTGCCACATTGATGAATCATGTCAGGGACCCTTTCATATTTTTCCCAAATCATCAGCTGAGCTTTCTCCCGTAATATGCGAGCCGCGTCCACACGGAAGCCTCCAGGAGGGATTTAGCTGACACAGAAAGACATGAAATGATAGAAAATAGACGGCTAAAGCCTCTGCGACATAAAAATGTAGTGTATTTATCTCTTTAGCATGGAAAGTACCGGATGTCCTGGGGCACAACTACATCTTTAGACACATTTTGGCCTAATTAAAGCATCTCAAATCACCGGCCATGTGAGATGGTGCCAAGCCCTGGGTTAGGGGGATGCTCTCTGATGCTAAATGGACAAGGATATGTGACTGTGTCTGCTCACATCAAAGCTACAAAACAGGGGGAAAGATGGTGGGGAGGGGGGCCGGGGTTCGTCTCCAACCCATGCGAGTCCGTGGAAACTCTGATGAAAAGAAACACAAAGACAGAAGTTTGACTTCATAGTATCACGGTGTCCTCTGGTTGTTGAGAATTGACTAACAGGTGGTAGCTAGGAGGTTTTGGAAGTACGGATCTGAGGAGGAAAGGGGGGCGTAGTGGAGGGGGGGGGGATTGGCCACGAGGTAGAGCCCAGACTCCAGAATCTCCAGCCCTGTGATCCGACTCCAAGCTGGCAACCGCACTATCAACAACAGAGACTACAGATGTTACCGAGGTCCCCTTCTCCTCCAAAATGGCCCTCAGCTTTCTTACCCCCCCCACCCCCTCCCACGCGGCGAGTACACACACATGCACGGGTGTGTGCGTGTCGAGTGGGAGGTCCTGCGAGCAAATCCCGATCAAGGCTTCTGTGACTGCGACAAGCTGTGTCAGGCCTAATTTCTGAGTGGCCGCTGCTCGCTCTTGGCGAGGGAGGCGATGTGGGCGTCTGCCAGGAACCTTCTATCCTCCCTCCTGGGCGTACCTGTCGACCCGCTTCTTTTTCCCTTGGGAAACTACCGTTTTTTTTGTACATCTTCAGCGTAGGTTTTGATCCGCTCAGCAGTTCTTATCATGTGATATCCTGGTTGAACCACAGTTGGGTAGTTGGGTTTTAAAAACACAAATTCTGGTAGAAGATCCGAATTTCCCTTATTGTATTCTAAACACTATTCCACTATAGCGACAAGGCCGCAAAGCATTTACATTTTATATCAACATCCTTTCACAGCGATATTTGCGAGCAACAAAAAAGGCTTTTAATTTGTTCACTTCCTGCTTTTCAAATATAATTTAAGATTTTTTAACTTTTTATTTAAAATTTAAAATTTAAAATTTAAAATTTAAAATTTAAAATTTAAAATTTAAAATTTAAAATTTAAAATTTAAAATTTTTATTTTTTATTTTTTATTTTTTATTTTTTATTTTGATATGATCTCAGGGAAGAAGTACATTTGAAACACTTATATGCTAGGACTACGTTAGCGTTAGCATAGCATTTCAGTATGTGGAATCAAACTATGGAATGGATTGAGTAAGGAAGTCAAACAATGCATTGTATGGTCATATCACCTCGTACTTTGGTACGTGACAAAAATTTAAAATTTAAAATTTAAAATTTAAAATTTAAAATTTAAAATTTAAAATTTAAAATTTAAAATTTAAAATTTAAAATTTAAAATTTAAATTTTTTATTTTTTATTTTTTATTTTTTATTTTTTATTTTTTATTTTTTATTTTTTATTTTGATATGATCTCAGGGAAGAAGTACATTTGAAACACTTATATGCTAGGACTACGTTAGCGTTAGCATAGCATTTCAGTATGTGGAATCAAACTATGGAATGGATTGAGTAAGGAAGTCAAACAATGCATTGTATTGTCATATCACCTCGTACTTTGGTACGTGACTAAAATTTAAAATTTAAAATTTAAAATTTAAAATTTAAAATTTAAAATTTAAAATTTAAAATTTAAAATTTTATATTTTATATTTTAAAATTTTATATTTTAAATTTAAAACTTAAAAAATAAAGTAAAAAAATATTTAAATTATATTTGGAAAGCAGGAAGTGATCAAAAGTAACAGTTACTGATTTTAAAAGTACCAGATGGAGGGGTAGGATTTGGACATGTGGAACTGGGAACTGATTATGGGATGCATTCAATTGTAATCTGATGCATGTTCAAATGAATTAAAACCATTACCACATTGTTGCGATAGTCCCTGAAAGCATCATCTGTTTGTTTACCTCAGTTTTAGTACCCCGATGGTGTCACTTCCGCCATGAACTATAAATGTCATTTTCCCACATTCAAACAATGTATAAGATCATTACAAACAATATGTAAGAGACCCTTTTATATTCCTGGTGGATTTGAGAACAAACGGGCAGCACGTCAGAATCCAGGGGGGTTCACGACCGACATGTTCCGCTGTGACCAACCGTCAGATGTTCCATGTGAAGTACATATGTACATACGCTTCTTATTTTTAAGCTTCAGTCTCGCGTCCGTGTGGGATTCAAGTCATAAATCCTACTTTTTGTGTCAGCATTGATTCCGTCTGCCCTCCACTCTCTAATCGTGAAGTAGACTCTTCAAGGACCCGGTCTGCCCAAAGCCAACTTGAAGTTCTGGCTTTTCAAAGCATCATTCTTCTTTGTAGTCGCGACCCCCCCCCCCCCGTCTCACCGTGGAAGGTGGCACATGTGAACCACCTCCCCTCGGTAGGTGTGTGAAGTTCTTGCAGTCGAGTCCAACTTTGAATCGATACCCCTTCCTCCACCCCTCCACCCCCCGAGCCTGAAAAGTAAGCAGTCCAGCCAAAACAAGGTATTTGCAGAACTGCATTCAAAGGCTTATCTCCGAGCCAACTTTGAAAAGTTGTTGCGAGCAGTCTGCTCACTTTCGAGTTTCTTTGTCCGGCTGTCGTCTTCACCGTCTATCTCGCCATCTCACGTCAAAACTCCGAGGTGTTAAAATGAAACCAACGGGGGATCTGCACTCCATTATGCAGGTCTGTTCCTGTGCTGTCTGCTGCCTCGTCTTCGCACCTCATATTGCATCTTTGCCCAATGGAGGCACACAAATATACACACAGAAACACACAATCACTGGCAAGAATGCGCAAACAAAGGGAACCGGACTATTGCGGTATCTCGGCGTTCCGTGCCAGGTGTAAGGCTAAAGAGGGGTGCTCGAGCCGCAAAGTGGCCGCAAGATGCAGCGTGTGCGCTTCGCTATGTCTTCCATCTTTGTTGGCTGGATATTAAAACTCGGAAAAAATGAGTTTGAATGTGAAACTTTTTGCAGCCCGACACGCCGGAGAATGACCGTCATCACGCCGTACCATCTGGTCAGTGATTTCTGGCTCAGGAGGTCCATACGCTTTGCATGAGTGACAGTGTTTAGTTGCATAAGCACGCGCCATTAAAGTCAGATCGCTCGATGACGGCGAGGTTGTACTTTACTCTGTTTTTGTGGTAGTAATTATATTCGAAAAAAAACACATTTAAATTTTTAAAATTACTGTTAATTGACATGGAATATAAACTGCGACCCGGGAGCCATTTGCAGCCCGCAGGACATTCTTAATAAAAAAATAAAAAAAAAAGAGAATCAGCAGAAAATATTTTAATATAACAAGAAAATGTCATAATTTTATGATCTAATATGAGAAAAAAATAAAAATTTTAAAGTTGAAATATTAAAAAAAGAGGATATAATAGTATAACATCATAATATTATGAAAACAAAATAAATACTTGTAATTCTTGCAAAATTATGATATAATTTTAAAAGAATCATGTCAAAATATTATGGGAACAAAGTCATGTTTACTAGAAAAAAAAATAAAAGTTGAAAATTTTGAGTTGAGTTGGAAAATTTTGAAAAAAAACAAAACAACGGAAATAAAAAAAACAGTAAGAGAAAGTCCAAATATTAAGAGAAAAAAGTCATATTATAATAACAGAAAATGCAATTTCACAAGAATTAAAATAAAAATGTCATTAAGTTGAAATATTAAAGAGAAAATATTTTAAATGCTATAAGTTGTAATATTACAATATTATTGAAATAAAGTCCAAATATTGTGAATTATTTCAGAAGAAAGTTGAAATATTCTCAAAACAAAAAAACATAAAAAATGGGAATTATATATATATGTATCCCAAAGCTGAGATGTTTTTTTAAAATGTAATTTTGTGCTGAACTCAAATGTAAAACCTCTTTTTGAATAATATTCGCATATATATCTAAAGTAGCATTACCGAGCATTCATAATTCATCATCCATCCACCTCACATGTGCGGCATATTTATTTGCTGATTAGAAACCATTTTTTAGTGAACAGGTGTGCTTTCGGTTGGCCATAATAAAAGGCCACTCCAAAATGTGCCATGCATAATTTTGGCTCCAATACATTATACGCTGATCCGGAGCAACCCAAACATGCCCCAAATACAGTTAAACAGCACATTTGGGAGTGGCCGCAATAAAAGGCCATATGTCGTACCTGGGTTTGGTCCAGACACCACAGACGCGGATACAGAACGACCCAAACATGCCGTTCAATACAGTTAAACCGTGCATTTTGCAGTGGCCACATCACAAAATGTGCCTGGTTTTGGCCCAAATACCAACCCAAGCATGGCCACATTTTGGAGGGTCCTTTTATGGTGGCCAACCAAAACAAGAATAATGTCGAATTAGCATCTTGATGTAAGAGCAAAGCAATTGTGTGTATATTACTCATGGTTATATTAACCCATATTGTGTGGCAGCACTGATTATTGAACAGAGATGCCTCAGGTTGGCCACAATAAAAGGCCACCCTACATGCGCCATACATAATTTTGGCCCCAATACATTATACGCTGATCCAGAGCAACCCAAGCATGCCCCCAATACAGTTAAACAGCACATTTGGGAGTGGCCGCAATAAAAGGCCATATGACCTACCTGGGTTTGGTCCAGACACTGCAGAGCGACCCAAACATGGTGTTCAATACAGTTAAATCGTGCATTTCGCAGTGGCTACATCACAAAATGTGCCTGGTTTTGGCCCAAATGCCAAAGCAACTCAAGCATGTCCACATTTTGGAGAGTCCTTTTATAGTGGCCAACCAAAACAAGAATAATGTCGAATTAGCATCTTGATGTAAGAGCAAAGCAATTGTGTGTATATTACTCATGGTTATATTAACCCATATTGTGTGGCAGCACTGATTATTGAACAGAGATGCCTCAGGTTGGCCACAATAAAAGGCCACCCTACATGCGCCATACATAATTTTGGCTCCAATACATTATACGCTGATCCAGAGCAACCCAAACATGCCCCAAATACAGTTAAACAGCACATTTGGGAGTGGCCGCAATAAAAGGCCATATGTCGTACCTGGGTTTGGTCCAGACACCGCAGACGCTGATACAGAGTGACCCAAACATGCCGTCCAATACAGTTAAACCGTGCATTTTGCAGTGGCCACATCACAAAATGTGCCTGGTTTTGGCCCAAATACCAAAACAACCCAAGCATGTCCACGTTTTGGAGGGTCCTTTTATGGTGGCCAACCAAAACAAGAATAATGTCGAATTAGCATCTTGATGTAAGAGCAAAGCAAGCGTGTGTATATTACTCATGGTTATATTAACCCGTATTGAGTGGCAGCACTGATTATTGAACAGACATGCCTCAGGTTGGCCACAATAAAAGGCCACCCTACATGCGTCATACATAATTTTGGCTCCAATACATTATACGCTGATCCTGAGCAACCCAAGCATGCCCTCAATACAGCTAAACAGCACATTTGGGAGTGGCCGCAATAAAAGGCCATATGACGTACCTGGGTTTGGTCCAGACACTGCAGAGCGACCCAAACATGGCGTTCAATACAGTTAAACCGTGCATTTTGCAGTGGCCACATCACAAAATGTGCCTGGTTTTGGCCCAAATGCCAAAGCAACTCAAGCATGTCCACATTTTGGAGAGTCCTTTTATAGTGGCCAACCAAAACAAGAATAATGTCAAATTAGCATCTTGATGTAAGAACAAAGCAATGTGTATATTACTCATGGTTATATTAACCCGTATTGTGTGGAATCACTGATTATTGAACAGGCATGCCTCAAGTTGGCCACAATAAAAGGCCACCCTACATGTGCCGTACCTGGTTTTGGCCCAAATGCCATACACACATATTCAGAGCAACCCGATTCAAAACAAAAATGCTTATGATGTTGTTGAATGTAATACCTAATGCAGTCCCTGTATGCCTACAAGTAAGCGGGTCTTACTGCAAAAAAGCACCCTTCCTTTCCCTGCCCGGCCTTTTATACACTCAAGATAATAGTCCTACTTATATTTAGCCATATTGTATCTCCTGTATGTATATATTTTCCAAACACATCAGAGGCTTGACTTTAAAATGCATTTATACTGCTTGCACTCTTCAAGCGCAGCATCTCTCCAAGTTCCACTGCCAGAAAATGAAAGTCGACATCGACCACCCATTCCACACACGCCGCTGTACAGCACACCTCTGACCCGGCTCATTGCCGGCGCCCCTCCCTCACCGGGCCCACCTTCATCCTCAGCATGAATAATGCATTGCTCCCCCACTACCTGTTTCAGTGTCTACATGTGGGGTCACCCGGGCTCAGCTTGCTCACACATGGGAACGCGTTCAGGAAAGCAGCCAGTGTGCTGGGCGTTGAGGCCTGACCTGTACACACACACACACACACACACACACACACACACTCAGAAGCTCACATCAACTCGCCGTATATCTCCGAGGCAATGTTCAAGTGAGCTCTGCTGGCAGTAAGGTGAACGGCTGTTCGCTGCGTCGGTACATCTGTTTGGTGAGCATCCCAAATGTCAGCACATGTGGAGGACCTCCTTTCTTTTTTTATCTTTGTTGTGCTCTTATTTGAATAGTGTTATGGAGTTATGTTAATTATACTTTAGGTGTGCCACTTTTTCATTTTTATTATGAACAAAATGCACATCTGTAGAGGAAAATTAAATATTTGGCAAAATATAAAAAAATATATAAATAATAAAATATTAAATAAGAGGCAAAATTAAATATAGAGAAAAATAACAAAAATAATCAATGAAAAATATAATAATAATAATAAAAGTAATAATAAATAATAATAATTATTATTATATATTTAATATATAATAATGATAATAATAATAACAATATTTATAAGAATAATAATATTATATATTAAATGTTTAGCAATAAAAATAATGATATTATTATTATTATTATTATATTTCATATTTAATATAAGTAATAATTTTATTTAATATAATTAATAGTAATTATTATTATTATTATTATTATTATTATTATTATTATTATTATTATTATTATTATTATTATTATTATACGTATATATTTATTATTTAATTTTTATTGCATATATTATTGTTATATATTAGATATATAACAACAATAATAATAATAATAATAATAATAATAATAATAATAATAATAATAATAATAATAATAATTATTATTATTATTATTAATAATTATTATTATTATACGTATATATTTATTATTTAATTTTTATTGCATATATTATTGTTATATATTAGATATATAACAACAATAACAATAATAATAATAATAATAATAATAATAATAATAATAATAATAATAATAATAATAATAATAATAATAATATAATTAGTATTGTTATTATTACTTAACATATTTCAATCTAAAAATGTATAATAATATATGACATTATTTATAATATTATTCATAACTATTTTACCATTTATAATATTACATATTCATAATACTGTAGTACATACAAAAGGTAAAATATACCATTTAATTGGCCGCCTATTACAGTGAGTGGCGGGTGCGTACATTGAGCGCCAACCAGTCAGATCTTTGAGCCCGCCCTCCACCTCAGAAATAATAATAAGGGCATGACATATACAATTTGTATTGTAAAATAAACATAGTGGTCAAGAAATGAATGATATAACAATAATTATTACATAGTTTCCATGCACATATTTAATATATTTCTGGATTGAATTCGTTATTGAAAAAAAAATTGCAACATTTTTACACACCGAAAGGTTGGGGTTGGAATGAGTCCCAATAATGCTGTATGCATGTGAACGCATCTGGGACAAGAGTTGACTTCCATGATATCAACTGTTCACATTAAGATTGAACTCAAAAGGGTTTTT
The DNA here is from genome assembly GCF_037039965.1 of Doryrhamphus excisus. NCBI lineage: Eukaryota > Metazoa > Chordata > Actinopteri > Syngnathiformes > Syngnathidae > Doryrhamphus > Doryrhamphus excisus. Next base: position 17,007,779 of record NC_136371.1, read on the forward strand.
CACTCCATTTTTGCTGCTTTTCTACTGTGCAACTTCCAGGGTGACTGGTTTGTGTTTTTCTTTCCCTTGCAAGCAGCATGCATGTGCTTCTGCACCGTGTGCGAGCACATTGCAGAGTCGGGGGTGGTGTGCCGTGCCTGGAGCCATCCCATCCTTCCATGCAACCTGAATCCTTCTGGAAAAGGGAAGTGGAGTGTGTACAAGTGAGATGATCAAATAAATCAGCCGCATTCGTCTCCTGTGCCGCCATCAGACATGAATATTAAGCACATTAGGATCATGGGAGCAAGTTAATATGTCACGCCTATAATCCTCCACGATCTGCTGGTCACTTTGGGTTTGCGTCGTGGGAGAGATGACGAGTGTTTACTCCCTCGCGCCAGGCATTTAGGTGACGCTCTCGTTCAGAGTGATTCGATAACAATGACACGAGGCATCAGTGCCCCAACCCCCCCTCCCCCCTGTGCCTCCTCTGGCCGGAGATGCCACCTCCCTGCGGGCCAATCAGGAAAAAAATATGTCAGAGTATTGTGCAGCTGGCCCCTGTGACAAATACTGCCATTTGGAAAAAGACTGAATCAATTAGTTTTGTGCAAAGTTGGACTGAATATCTGATTGGGTATCTAATTATCCTTGAACGAACTGAAATCATAAGACTCCGTGTAAGATTCGGAGATTCAGAACCTTATGAATCTCTCTCTAAATAAAACATTTTAGCAGCACAAAAACAAAAATGTTCAAACTTAGGCATTTTGACTCTGCCGACGGAAGCAGCCGTACAGTTTTATGGCACAGGGTTGGGAGTCGGACTAAGGGGTTTTTCAGTCTGTTGCTTTTAACGAGCTTTTTTGGTTAGTCTGTGAAATTGTGCAAAGGTTCAACGTCGTCGTCGTCCGTCCTCGCCAGCATTTGTCCAGAGTTCTCCTCTCTGCCGCTGACACCACTGAGTCCAGCTTCAGGGATGCAACACAAACACGTGAGCACCATAGCCAAGTCACGCTAACACTGGCATGAAAAATTCATATCTGCAAAGGGCATGTTGATATTTTGTAAAGGTATCACCTATGCTGTAATTGTCCTTACCTGCAGGTAAATCCAGGTGGTGACCCTGGATTTAGCAAGACGGGTGAAAGTTACAAGGAAAGAAAACCCTAAAATTTTGTGAAAGAAAAGAGACGAGTAATAGATTTAGATAAAGAGGACAGCGAGACGAGTGAGACGGACAAAAAGTGTTAGATGCAGATAAAACGGACAGCAAGACGGGTGAAAGTCACAAGGAAAGACAAGAGCAAGACGAGCTAATGAACAATGAAATAAATACGAATAAAGAGGACAGCGAGACAAGTGAAAGTTATAGGTTAAGAAGATAAAAAGAAATGAAAATTTTGGGTAGGAAGACACTTTTGAGATGAGTCAGACATACCGGTACAGGCAAAGAAGACAGAACCGAGTGAAAGCTGCCAATAAAGAGGACAGCGAGACGAGCGAGACAGACGAAAAAGTGTTAGATGAAGATAAAACGGACAGCAAGACGAGTGAAAGTCACAAGGAAAGACAAGAGCGAGACGAGCCAATGAACATTGAAGAGGGCAGCAATATAGATGACACTAATACAAATAAAGAGGACAGCGAGACAAGTGAAAGTTACAGGAAAAGAAGATAAAAAGAAGTGAACGTTTTGGGAAATAAGAGACTTTTGAGATAAATCAGACATACCGGAACAGACAAAGAAGACAGAACCGAGTGAAAGCTACCAATAAAGAGGACAGCGAGACGAGCAAGACAGATGAAAAAGTGTTAAATGCAGATAAAACAGACAGCAAGATACAAGGAAAGACACGAGCGAGATGAGACAGTCATAAAGGAAAAGTAGATAAAAACAAGTGAAAGATAACAATGAAGAGGGCAGCAAGATGAGTGAGACAAATACGAATAAAGAGGACAGCGAGACAAGTGAAAGTTACAGGAAAAGAAGATAAAAAGAAGTGAACGTTTTGGGAAATAAGAGACTTTTGAGATAAATCAGACATACCGGTACAGACAGAACCGAGTGAAAGCTACCAATAAAGAAGACAGCGAGACAGACGAAAACGGTTAGATGAAGATAAAACGGACAGCAAGATGGGTGAAAGTTACAAGGAAAGACAAGAGCGAGACGAGCCAATGAACATTGAAGAAGGCAGCAATATGGATGACACTAATACAAATAAAGAGGACAGCGAGACAAGTTAAAGTTACAGGGAAAAGTGAAAATTTGGGGAAAGAAGACACTTTTGAGATGAGTCAGACATACCGGTACAGGCAAAGAAGACAGAACCGAGTGAAAGCTACCAATAAAGAGTACAGCGAGACGAGCGAGACGGACAAAAAAGTGTTAGATGCAGATAAAACGAACAGCAAGACGGGTGAAAGTCACAAGGAAAGACAAGAGCAAGACGAGCTAATGAACAATGAAATAAATACGAATAAAGAGGACAGCGAGACAAGTGAAAGATTCAGGGAAAGAAGATAAAAAGAACTGAATTTTTTTGGAAAGAAGACACTTTTGAGATGAGTCAGACATACCTGTACAGGCAAAGAAGACAGAACCGAGTGAAAGCTACCAATAAAGAGGACAGCGAGACGAGCGAGACAGACGAAAAAGTGTTAGATGAAGATAAAACGGACAGCAAGACGGGTGAAAGTCACAAGGAAAGACAACAGCGAGACAAGCCAATGAACATTGAAGAGGGCAGCAATATAGATGACACTAATACAAATAAAGAGGACAGCGAGACAAGTGAAAGTTACAGAGAAAGAAGATAAAAAGAAGTGAACGTTTTGGGAAATAAGAGACTTTTGAGATAAATCAGACATACCGGTACAGACAAAGAAGACAGAACCGAGTGAAAGCTACCAATAAAGAAGACAGCGAGACGAGCGAGACAGACAAAAACAGTTGGATGAAGATAAAACAGACAGCAAAATGGGTGAAAGTTACAAGGAAAGACAAGAGCGAGACAAGCCAATGAACATTGAAGAGGGCAGCAAAATGGGTGAGACAAATACGAATAAAGAGGACAGCGAGACAAGTGAAAGTTACAGGAAAAGAAGATAAAAAGAAATGAAAATTTTGGGAAGGAAGACACTTTTGAGATGAGTTAGACATACCGGTACAGGCAAAAAAGACAGAACCGAGTGAAAGCTACCAATAAAGAGGACAGCGAGACGAGCGAGACAGACGAAAAAGTGTTAGATGAAGATAAAACGGACAGCAAGACGGGTGAAAGTCACAAGGAAAGACAAGAGCGAGACGAGCCAATGAACAATGAAGAGGGCACCAAGATGAGTGAGACAAATACTAATAAAGAGGACAGCGAGACAAGTTAAAGTTACAGGGAAAAGTGAAAATTTGGGGAAAGAAGACACTTTTGAGATGAGTCAGACATACCGGTACAGGCAAAGAAGACAGAACCGAGTGAAAGCTACCAATAAAGAGGACAGCGAGACAGACAAAAAAGTGTTAGATTCAGATAAAACGGACAGCAAGACGGGTGAAAGTCACAAGGAAAGACAAGAGCGAGACGAGCCAACGAACATTGAAGATTGCAGCAAGATGAGTGAGACAAATACTAATAAAGAGGACAGCGAGACAAGTCAAAGTTGAAAAAGAAGTGAAAATTTTGGCAAGGAACATGAGAAAACATGCTAACTCGCAAACTAGAGAGCTAGCGACCTAAACGGTAGCCTTCAAGTTATTTCCTTTCAACTCAAATAGCCAAAAACTTACCACTTCCACACGGATAGGGAGGATAACTATTAACCGTTATTTAACCTTTAACATGAACATGAATCAAACGCAATAATTTTTTCTGGGTACATGATACCATACAGCATCCATGTCAAACATTAAGCTTTCATATCAGGCCTCAAACTAGTGTCCTGCGGGCCACATTTGGCCCGCGGGCCGCATGTTTGAGACCCCTGCTCTATATTAAATGGCTGCGATGCCTGACAAATAGTGTTTTTTCTGCATCCTCTCAAATTAAAGCTGAGAGTTCATTGTTTAATTGCCAAAACTGCCACCACTTGTACACCTAATTGTACTTGCCACGGTTACAGGAAGTACACAAAGGAAGACATATAGAGATGAAGCCACAAATATCAGACGCTCGAGAAAGGTTAATCAGCATGTCACTCCTGGCTCTCGTACCGGTGCAGCACCTTCGCCGGGCCAGATGGTGTTGTCGAAGGCGACAGGAGCAGCAGATATCTGCCAGCGCAATCTGCCACGAGCAGGTGTCGGCTAATTGTCTCCCAGAGCCGGTGTCGGCGGCGGGCATGTGCCAACGCTACCTGAGCAAGTATCTTCATTTGCACGCTGATGTCAAGGGAGCACGGCGTGTTGCTAGAAGCTAACAATACTGGAAGTTTACTTACTGCAGTTTCGGTTTTAAAATGGAATGACATGTTCGGAATTTCCCCAGTTTACCATTCGGATGTTGCAGCCGTTCTGCCCGTGACTCCCGTGGCCTCTGTGCGCTCCTGAGCAGCACACATTTTATTCAGGTATCGGCTGGCTGCTTCGTAGACTCTGACATTCCCATTGTGTATTTAGAGGAGACTTGTAGGGGGATTCTTGTCAAAGGATCTTTCAAATGGAGCCATCCGACCATGGAGGAGGAAGCAAAGCGCCTCTAATTGAGGTGCTTCTCTTTCTACTTGCTTCCTACTGCAAATTGTTGCAAAAAGATTCTTTTGTTGCTCATCAAAAAAGGGCAGCACGTGTAAACACTCGGATTCAGTTCTGTTCTGGCGTTCGCCTGTAATGTGTTGTCAAAAACCTCACTTGTCATTTTTTTTGGTTTAGTTGAAACAAACTAAAGCTTGTTTGCTCTTGGAGGAATAAATTTATATGAATGCTAACTCCATAGCGCACATATACTGTATATTTGTTAAACATTCACAAGGGTCCCGGGGGTGCTAGAGCCTATCCCACCCTGGACTGGTGGCCAGCCAATCACAGGGCACATATAGACAAACAACCATTCACACCACAAGTAACCTCCGATTTTATTTTTTTTTTTACTTTTACTTAATCAGTTTCTAGGCGGCACGGTGGTCGAGTGGTTATCGCGCAGACCTCACAGCTAGGAGACCAGGGTTCAATTCCACTCTCGGCCATCTCTGTGTAGAGTTTGCATGTTCTCCCTGTACATGTGTAGGTTTTCTCCAATTTCCTCCCACATTCCAAAAACATGCTAGGTTAATTAGCGACTCCAAATTGTCCATATGAATGTGAGTGTGAATGGTTGTTTGCACCACCAGTCCAGGGTGTACCCTGTTCTCCCCGTGCATGCATGTGTTTTCTCCGGGTACTCCGGTTTCTTCCCACATTCCAAAAACATGCTAGGTTAATTAGCGACTCCAAATTGTCCATAGGTATGAATGTGAGTGTGAATGGTTGTTTGCACCACCAGTCCAGGGTGTACCCTGTTCTCCCCGTGCATGCATGTGTTTTCTCCGGGTACTCCGGTTTCCTCCCACATTCCAAAAACATGCTAGGTTAATTAGCGACTCCAAATTGTCCATATGAATGTGAGTGTGAATGGTTGTTTGCACCACCAGTCCAGGGTGTACCCTGTTCTCCCCGTGCATGCATGAGTTTTCTCCAGGTACTCCGGTTTCTTCCCACATTCCAAAAACATGCTAGGTTAATTAGCCACTCCAAATTGTTCACATGAATGTGAGTGTGAATGGTTGTTTGCACCACCAGTCCAGGGTGTACCCTGTTCTCCCCGTGCATGCATGTGTTTTCTCCGGGTACTCCAATTTCCTCCCACATTCCGAAAAACATGCTAGGTTAATTAGCGACTCCAAATTGTTCACATGAATGTGAGTGTGAATGGTTGTTTGCACCTCCAGTCCAGGGTGTACCCTGTTCTCCCCGTGCATGCATGTGTTTTTTCCGGGTACTCCGGTTTCCTCCCACATTCCGAAAAACATGCTAAGTTAATTAGCGACTCCAAATTGTTCATATGAATGTGAGTGTGAATGGTTGTTTGCACCACCAGTCCAGGGTGTACCCTGTTCTCCCCGTGCTTGCATGTGTTTTTTCCGGGTACTCCGGTTTCCTCCCACATTCCAAAAACATGCTAGGTTAATTAGCGACTCCAAATTGTTCATAGGTATGAATGTGAGTGTGAATGGTTGTTTGCACCACCAGTCCAGGGTGTACCCTGTTCTCCCTGTGCATGCATGTGTTTTTTCCGGGTACTCCGGTTTCTTCCCACATTCCAAAAACATGCTAGGTTAATTAGCGACTCCAAATTGTCCATAGGTATGAATGTGAGTGTGAATGGTTGTTTGCACCACCAGTCCAGGGTGTACCCTGTTCTCCCCATGCATGCATGTGTTTTCTCCGGGTACTCCAATTTCCTCCCACATTCCGAAAAACATGCTAGGTTAATTAGCGACTCCAAATTGTCCATATGAATGTGAGTGTGAATGGTTGTTTGCACCACCAGTCCAGGGTGTACCCTGCCTCTCGCCCAAAGACAGTTGCGATAGGCTCCAGCACCCAACGCCACCCTTGTGAGGAAAAGTGGTAGAAAATGAATGAATAGTCAGTTTTCGACTTTGGAAAACAGTGATGGACATTTTTTCCGCTTTTCCGATATGTCGTGGACCAAACCACTTGTTTATGTTTAGTTCATATTGATTTGGTCCATTCAGGGACATAACCAAATTCTGCATTCTGCACATGTACTCTGAATCTAAATGTTTCGACGCTATTTTGGATACAAGCAGTGGCAAAATTTTAGCAATCATTTTGGTTAACATACACTCTAACTGGGGCATACTTTAACCAAGGTGCTACTGTAAGAGTAAATGTGTTGAATTATGTTTTAAAAAATGTTTACACGCTATTTTGGATACAAGCAGTGGCAAAATTTTAGCAATCATTTTGGTTAACATACACTCTAACTGGGGCATACTTTAACCAAAAAAAAAATCTGTTATCATGGGGTATCCCATTCATTTTGTACCGCTGATCCTCACAAGGGTCACGGGGGTGCTGGAGCCTATCCCAGCTGTCTTGTGAAGCAACCATTTACACTCACATTCATACCTATGGACAATTTGGAGTCGCCAATTAACCTAGCATGTTTTTGGAATGGGGGAGGAAACCGGAGTACCCGGAGAAAACTTATGCATGCACGGTGGCGAACATGCAAACTCCATACAGAGGGTGGAATCGAACTTGGGTATCCTAGCTGTGTGGCCTGCGTGCTAACCACTCGACCACCGTGCAGCCTTGATAAACATTATAGCGGTTAATTCGCATAACTGACTTTCCAAGAAGTAGGATTGACTGTCAATAAATGGAATAAATTGAATAAATGGAATAAATGGAATAAATTGAACGTATTCAAGGGTCAAAGTGCATAACGGTATACATTATATAACACTGCCTACTGACAATGCAATATCCTACATTAGTTGGATCATAGACAAACCAATGCCGGTTCTGCCATTTTTCATTTATAAGCCCATTTTGCAGAATCTGTGTGAAAGTGTCCATTTTTGTTCCCATCCAGATTGTTTTTAAGAGTCTAAACTGGGATGGACGGAGTACAGAAGTAATTTAATTGAAGAAAGACCGAGTTGATTCTGCACAGGAAATGTCTTTGGAGAATTGGGAGTGCTTTTGTATTTGAGCGGCGTCGTAGCGCGCACACAGACCGATGCTATTTTTAAATCTTCCGTAAAAAGTTAAGTCTTTAAAAGCTTCCCATGATGTTGATTGATCCCATGACCCGGCACTCCATTAGGAGTTACATAGTTACATAGTTTTCATGTGTGGCGAGGCAGGAAGTGGCTCGTCAGGTTCACGCTAAGCCCCTGTTAAACGGCTTCCTGCCGTTTTGCGGCCTGCAGGCCGGGCTGCCGGGTCAACATATCCTGGACAGTCTGGCTCCTTTCCACGTTTTTATTACGGCATGAATAAAAGATGAACGATGAACATTTAATTTGGGGGTCATAATTTGGTGGTTGTCTTCCAACTCGATATGAGGTGCTTGTCGCATTTGCATTTCCATGATAATAACAGAACAAACATTTGTTTTCTTAGCATTTCAAAAAGTTAGCATGCAATGGTAATAAATAAAAGACACTACATGCATGAAAGTGTTTGTCTACTGTCTACTGTCTGAGCATTGCTGTTGGAGTTTTGGACTATTTTGGACTACTTTTCTTGACCACAACCCTTGACCATAATTATACAACAGTGTGCTGATACCTTGGGTTCAAATACCATATGGTGTACAAAGCTAACGCACTAAAAAAAAAAAAAAAAAGATAACTGCCAGTAACCGCTAGCAAAACAAGCCACTTCAAAGATATTGCCTCGTATTGAAATGACTCGTGGAAAAGAGGCTGGTGGTGCCTCCAAGTCCCAGGAACCAGGTACTCGATGAAAGAAAGGAGGAGCTATCCGATCATTGGAAGGAGAGATCAGAGCAGGAAATGTCCGAATTTCATGTCAAAAAAGTGACAAGACTTGAACTCTGTCCATAATAAAGTCAACAGAACGAAAATATGACTTTTGTGATTAAGGGCCTTATACTGTAAATAGACTTGACTTGACTGTTTTGTAAACAGATTGCTGGAAGGACAGTGGAAGCCTCGTATTGAAATGACTTGTGGAAAAGAGTCTTCCGGCGCCTCCTAGTCCCAGGAACCAGGTACTCGATGAAAGAAAGTTTTCAGGAGGATCTACCCGATCATTGGAAGGCTAGATCAAACCAGGAAATGTCAGATTTTCATGTCATAAAAGTGACAAGATAACTGATGACTTGAACTCTGTCCATAATAAAGTCAACAGAACGAAAATATGACTTTTGTGATTAAGGGCCTTATACTGTAAATAGACTTGACTTGACTGTTTTGTAAACAGATTGCTGGAAGGACAGTGGAAGCCTCGTATTGAAATGACTCGTGGAAAAGAGTCTTCCGGCGCCTCCAGTGTCCTAGGAACCAGGTACTCGATGAAAGATAACGGAAAGAGTTTTCAGGAGGATCTACCCGATCATTGGAAGGAGATATCAAAGCAGGAGATGTCGGATTACTGATAACTGATAACTGATGACTTGAACTCTGTCCATAATAAAGTCAACAGAACGAAAATATGACTTTTGCGATTAAGGGCTTTATACTGTAAATAGACTTGACTTGACTGTTTTGTAAACAGATATCAGAGCAGATTTTCAGATCAGATTTTCATGTCAAAAAAGTGACAAGGTAACTGATGACTTGAACTCTGTCCATAATAAAGTCAACAGAATGAAAATATGACTTTTGCGATTAAGGGCCTTATACTGTAAATAGACTTGACTTGACTGTTTTGTAAACAGATATCAGAGCAGATTTTCAGATCAGATTTTCATGGGAAAAAAGTGACAAGGCAACTGATGACTTGAACTCTGTCCATAATAAAGTCAACAGAATGAAAATATGACTTTTGCGATTAAGGGCCTTATACTGTAAATAGACTTGACTTGACTTTTTGTAAACAGATATCAGAGCAGATTTTCAGATCAGATTTTCATGTCAAAAAAGTGACAAGGTAACTGATGACTTGAACTCTGTCCATAATAAAGTCAACAGAACGAAAATATGACTTTTGTGATTAAGGGCTTAATACTGTAAATAGACTTGACTTGACTGTTTTGTAAACAGATATCAGAGCAGATTTTCAGATCAGATTTTCATGTGAAAAAAGTGACAAGGCAACTGATGACTTGAACTCTGTCCATAATAAAGTCAACAGAACGAAAATATGACTTTTGTGTAAATTGACTTGACTTGACTGTTTTGTAAACAGATTGCTGGAAGGACAGTGCAAGCCTCGTATTAAATCTGTATATTATTTTCGGTCTAAAATTGACATGGATTGATCAGAAGTTGCTATATTTATTGTTTATTATTCGGCTAAAAATGTACTCTGTAAGCGCGCAAAAAATTGCCATGAGTGATACACGATCATGCCGGCTGTCTTGTGAAATGCACCGCGTAAATTATGAAAAGTTTAAGATTGCAACGTGCATATAGCAACTTACTGAGAGAGATGTAGTACATCAGCATGGTCATTATGTTAACCACTCGTCCACTGTTCAATTTATTTATTATTTACATTTGAACAAAAAATCCAGTTAGAGTAGCAGTAGCAGTGAATAAGTTTCGTCAAGATCATCAAGATCAGAAGGGCTCGCTCTCCGCCTTGTATGCATCACCTGCTTCTGAATTATTTCCCCACAGTTTGAACAACGTCTGAACATTTGAATAACATCCAAACAACCCGGAGGACTCTCACTTTCAATTTAACTCCATTTCCGCGTTTCCCTTCATAATTGAAGTATGATGACGCCGCCATAAGCTCGCCGGACGGCACAGCTGTGAGCGCCGGTGTGCTCGGCTGGAGATGAATACGCGTGCTTAGCCGTTTGTCCTCGCAGTACCTTCGCCGCATCGGAGCAAGTGGAGCATGCCGATCCAATATGGTGTCATCTGCCGCACACTCTGCACAGGTGCCGGGAAGGAAACGCAGCAGTCTGCTTGTAAGTCGGAAATAATGAAGACAACTTCAGTGATGTTCGGCAAGTAAATAAACGAACCAACATTGTGGACTTGAACTCTCATGAACGAGTTGAATTTTCAGTTAACACAGTATAAATACCGTATGATTTGGGTTAGGGTTAGGGTTTTCAATGCATTTATTTCTTCACACCCAGCAAAAAAAATCACAACAAATTGTTGTTGTTTCATTGTTTTATAAGTCGCTCCGGAGTATAAGTTGCACAAGGCCAAAAATGCATAATTAGGTCGAAAAAAAACATACATAAGTCGCTCCGGAGTGTAAGTCGCACAAGGCCAAAAATGCATAATTAGGTAGAAAAAAACATACATAAGTCGCACTGGAGTATAAGTCACACAAAGCCAAAAATGCATAATTAGGTAGAAAAAAAATCATACATAAGTCGCACTGGAGTATAAGTCGCACAAGGCCAAAAATGCATACTAAGGTAGAAAAAAAACCATACATAAGTCGCACTGGAGTATAAGTCGCACAAGGCTAAAAATGCATAATTAGGTAGAAAAAAAAACATACATAAGTCGCACTGGAGTATAAGTCGCACAAGGCCAAAAATGCATAATTAGGTAGAAAAAAAACATACATAAGTCGCACTGGAGTATAAGTCGCACAAGGCCAAAAATGCATAATTAGGTCGAAAAAAAACATACATAAGTCGCACTGGAGTATAAGTCGCACAAGGCCAAAAATGCATACTTAGGTGGAAAAAAACATACATAAATCGCTCTGGAGTATAAGTCTCACAAGGCCAAAAATGCATACTTAGGTAGAAAAAAAAAACATACATAAGTCGCACCGGAGTATAAGTCACACAAGGCCAAAAATGCATAATTAGGTAGAAAAAAAACATACATAATTCGCTGCGGAGTATAAGTCGCACAAGGCCAAAAATGCATACTAAGGTAGAAAAAAAAAACATACATAAGTCGCACTGGAGTATAAGTCGCACAAGGCTAAAAATGCATAATTAGGTAGACAAAAAAACATACATAAGTCGCACTGGCGTATAAGTCGCACAAGGCCAAAAATGCATAATTAGGTAGACAAAAAAACATACATAAGTCGCACTGGAGTATAAGTCGCACAAGGCCAAAAATGCATACTTAGGTAGATAAAAAAACATACATAAGTCGCACTGGAGTATAAGCCGCACAAGGCCAAAAATGCAAAACATACATAAGTCGCACCGGAGTATAAGTCGCACAAGGCCAAAAATGCATAATTAGGTCGAAAAAAAACATACATAAGTCGCACTGGAGTATAAGTCGCACAAGGCCAAAAATGCATACTTAGGTGGAAAAAAAACATACATAAGTCGCTCCGTAGTATAAGTGGCACAAGGCCAAAAATGCATAATTAGGTAGAAAAAAAAACATACATAAGTCGCAGCGGAGTATAAGTCGCACAAGGCCAAAAATGCATAATTAGGTAGAAAAAAAACATACATAAGTCGCACTGGAGCATAAGTCGCACAAGGCCAAAAATGCATAATTAGGTAGAAAAAAAAACATACATAAGTTGCACTGGAGTATAAGTATAATTTTTTGCGAGTAATTTATTTTAACTACTTGAACAAAACAGACATTACATCCTCTTGGAAGTCCTCGAGATCTCTTGGGAGTGTGACCAATCACGGCGGAGTGGGCATACCTTGAGGAGGTAAATTAAATAGACCGTTTGGATCAGAAGCAAGAAGATCATGTAATTACTGCAGAAAGAGTGTGGATCTGGAAGATCTAGAAAGCTTTCTGTGCAAGTTATTGGGTGTAACTGCTCTATAGGAGTCCACAACTCAATATAAAGAACCAAAAATGAGTATAATAGGTCATGTTTAAGAATTATCGGTTTGTTATGCTCGTTTGTGCAATGCTTTGTGGGTAATGCAGTGTGAAGGAAGTCGAGTACTCCATTTGTATAACCGCCCGCTAGTAATAAATAACATGCTGTTGCAACGAGTTCACGTTTATTTACAAATATGTTGCATTCAGTTCAATGTTCTTTTGAACTCACTGGTGACCACCATCTTTGATTGACAGCATCCACTGCCGCCACTAATGAATTTTCATCTCTTCATTTGTAACGCATCGCTGTTGCCATCATTCCCTCATATTCATGTGATGGTCTTTGCCCTTTCAGTGGGGGCGAGCCTGTGTTTCACTAGTGGCCCCCAGACCTGGGGTACCAAATACAGACTTTGGTGTGACCTTTGATTACCTCCCAGGGCACCTTCTAACGGACGGGGCCGTGATACTGCATGGGGTCCTCCAACGGTGTGACCTTTCAGGTGTCCTCATTAGTTTGACACATTTTTGGTAATGGTAATGGTACTGGTAATGGTAATGGTTTTATTTCATTTGAACATGCATCAGATTACAATTGAATGCATCCCATAATCAGTTCCCAGTTCCACATGTCCAAAAGGAGTAGGAAGAAGCAAAGCTTATTAAATCTTACCCCTCCATTTGGTACTTTTATAATCAGTAACTGTTACATTTGTTCACTACCTGCTTTCCTAATTTAGTTTTTTTTAATGTTTTTTATTTTTTATTTTTTTTTATTTTATTTTTGTCACGTACCAAAGTACAAGGTGATATGAGCATCCAATGCCATAATGGGTACCATAGTAAGTGTCAATATAGTGATATATATAGCACATCATGACTGGGTCAAGACTCTTCATCCTTGTATTTAGCAAATTTATTTTCTTTATTAATTTATTTTATTAATTTTTATAAATTTTTATAAATTTTTTTTAGTTTTTTTATTTTAAATTTTTTTTCATTTAATTTATTTGTGAATACAAAAATGAAATTTTGGTGTTCATATATAGATGTCTGTCTAAGATTTTTATTGTAGCCATATACTTACCAAAGTGACTTATTTCATCTTTTGCATCTTTAGTCCCCCCCCCCCCCCCGCTCCCTCAAAATCATTCCTGTTCATGTGACCCTCCATGCTGTGCTCCTCTGCCTACACTAATTATATGCACTTAATTCCACAACCATTTCCTCGCCAGGCCTCTTTAAGATTATACAGCACATGATGGCCGTGACGACAAGCAAACAGTCGTTTCACTCTTCACTGACTCTTTGACCCGGAAAGTGCTCCCTGAGTAGATCTACTTTTGCTGCGTGCCCCCCCCCCCCAATACAGACGTTGTGCTTGTTGCTTTCAAGTTGCAGCATCAGATTTATTCTTTCCATTATGTCAAGCTTTTACGTGTAATGTGATGCCAGGCAGTTTTGCTACATAACCGAATGAAACCCAACGTATTGTACTGTAATTGTGTAATATATTTATAGCGACTTGAGGACTAAACATCTTACAATTGGTACTTTGTATCACTGAATGAACAGACACAACACAGTACGAGTAAAAAATAATGAAAGTAACAAGAAAGTCGTGGAAGAAACTGTGAAAAAGAGAGCGGTTCATGTTCTGAAGGACTGTTTGAACTTTTTATTGAATATGTGAAACTCTTGTGCACAGAGCCAAATGGCTCAACTTTTTTTTGGGGGGGGGGGGGGGATTAACTAATTACCCTAATGACCCATACTGAGGTGTGAACAGCCTTTTTTGTTCTGCAAAGTGGAAGCTCCTATACCTAAATGACCAATTTTAGCTAATGACCCATTCTGAGGTCCAAACCGAATTTTTGTTCTGTAAACAATGCAGTACCTTGCTCAAGGACTTCCGTCATTTACTGTAAAATGCTAAAATGCTAAAAGCCACACAGATGTTTTAATTGCAAAATTTCACTTATATGAAAACAAACATTGACTGTCAGTGAATTTGAATATTTGTGATTTAAGGAATATATGTTCTGTATAAACTGCATTGTTGATTATGCTAATTTTATTTTATTTTATTTTATTTTATTTTATTTTATTTTATTTTATTTTATTTTATTTTATTTTATTTTATTTTATTTTATTTTATTTTATTTTATTTTATTTTATTTTATTTGTTTATTTATATTTATTATATTTATTATGGTAATGGTAATGGTTTTATTTCATTTGAACATGCATCAGATTACAATTGAATGCATCACATAATCAGTTCCCAGTTCCACATGTCCAAAAGGAGTAGGAAGAAGCAAAGCTTATTAAACCCTACCCCTCCATCTGGTACTTTTACAATCAGTAACTGTTACATTTGTTCACTTCCTGCTTTCCTAATATTTAATTTAATTTAATTTAATTTAATTTAATTTAATTTAATTTAATTTAATTTAATTTAATTTAATTTAATTTAATTTAATTTAATTTAATTTAATTTAATTTAATTTTTACCTTTTACCATGTAGCCAAAGAAAGTTGCAAGTACCAACGAATAAGTCAGTGGCACGCTCTCTTTCCCTTATTTCATGAAATTATGTCTACAATATTGGGTAAAGATGACTATGTGGGTGTTATATCATGTCTGGAAGGCTCTAATAAGACTAAAAAAACATATATAGAAAGTTGTTTGGTTTTTGTTCGATAAATAATTTCCAAAAATCACTGAAAATTTTTGGGTGTCTGCAACAGAAATAATTCACCTCGATTCCTGTAATTGGGTTTTAGTTCCCTAACCCCAAAACTAAATGTGAACCGTGAAAGGTACCGAGGTCGGAGGTGTATTACCACGCTCGGGCCAATTAGTGTATTTTTTTCTCGTTTTGTAGCACGGTCTGTCTACTGGTTATGGATTCATCGGACTATTGCAACAATTAAAGTTGCACCTGAGTTACCTCCTTAGCAAAAAAATGACGCCCCATTGATTGGCAATGGTCATTTGTGCACACATAGGAGCTCGGATCCGTGACCGTTATGTCACCCATTGACCCGAGCGTACTGTGGGGAATTGGTACCACTCGATTGTTTAGACAAAGGTGAAATGTTTATTCCTATTAGTCGGCGTGCGCACACGGTGCGGTATTGAACAGGAAGAAGGCTTGATACGGCTGCCGCAAATTACAGGAGCTGTGCCTCCGTCGCTGTGGTCTATGCGATGCGGCAGAAAAAAGGAAGGGGGGGTTGCCAGAGGAAGCAGGGGGCATGCAAACATAAGAAGAGAAAAGACGAAGAGAAATCAATGGCGTCTAGTCACATGTTAGGTAAGTTGTCCCTGTCGTTTGCTTTAGGGACACTCACAGTTGTTTAATAAGACCCTGAGCATCTCCAATCAATGGAAACCTTCCTTTTGGCCATTTTAGGATCAATGCCAGTGTTTGATGCAATGCTGCACACACTTCTGGAGAGGTGGCTTTGGAATCGTTCAGCGATTGTGCCCTTTGCCTTGATGCTGTTGGAATGAATAGCTATTATAACGTACTTCAACAGCTTTGTTGCATCCTTTAGTTGCAATAAGAACGTCTACGCATGAGACAAGTGCAAGCCAATCACATTTTTTGTAATGGTAATGTTTTTTTTTTCATTTGAACATGCATCAAACATACAATTGAATGCATCACATAATCAGTTCACAGTTCCACATGTCCAAAAGGAGTAGGAAGAAGCAAAGCTTATTAAATCCTACCCCTCCATCTGGTACTTTTACAATCAGTAACTATTACATTTGTTCACTTCCTGCTTTCCAAATATAATTTAAGTATTTTTTTACTTCAATTTTAAATTAAATTTTAAATTTTAAATTTTAAATTTTAAATTTTAAATTTTAAATTTTAAATTTTAAATTTTAAATTTTAAATTTTAAATTTTAAATTACATTTTTTATTTTTTGTCACGCACCGTAGTACGAAGTGATATGACCATACAATCACCTCGTTGTGTATTGTTTGACTTCCTTACTCAATCCAGTTTTTTTATTTAAAAATGTAAACATTTTTAATTGTTTGTATATATAATAAAAACATGCTAGGTTAATTAGCGACTCCAAATTGTCCATAGGTATGAATGTGAGTGTGAATGGTTGTTTGCCTATATGTGTCCTGTGATTGGGTCATGAGTGATTTTAAATCAAAAATGTAATTAATTTAAAAAAATTAAATTTAAAATTTAAAATTTAAAATTTAAAATTTAAAATTTAAAATTTAAAATTTAAAATTTAAAATTTAAAATTTAAAATTTAAAATTCAAAATTTAAAATTTTAAATTTAAAATTTTTAAATTAATTACATTTAAAATTTAAAATTTAAAATTTAAAATTTAAAATTTAAAATTTAAAATTTAAAATTTAAAATTTAAAATTTAAAATTTAAAATGTTTTAATTAATTACTCTTTTAATTTAAAATCACTAATGACACAATCACAGGACACATATAGGCAAACAACCATTCACACTCACATTCATACCTATGGACAATTTGGAGTGGCCAATTAACCTAGCATGTTTTGGGAATGGGGGAGGAAACCGGAGTACCCGGAGAAAACTCCACACAGAGATGGCCGAGGGTGGAATTGAACTCGGGTCTGAGCTGTAAGGCCTGCGTACTAACCACTCCTCCGGAAAACATTTAAACCCACGAGCGAGGTCTTATTTATGTCTTAAATGTCTTATTTTCTCCTATTATTTCTACTAAATACGTATATTGGGGAACAAATGTGTAAAGGTGACTGTAGGGGTGTTATTTCACGTATAGAGGGCTCTAATCAGATTACTGTACTGTATATTGGGTAGTCTTAATATGCACAAAACCGTATATGTTGGTGTACTTTGTATTACTGCGTCAACCAATGAGGCAGTTAATGCCAGGTATTGGGCACCCCTGCTCTACATATCAGTAGCTGATTTATAATATATATGCATGCTAACCACTTGCCCACCGTGCAGCCTCGACACTGCACATATACAGTTAAAAAACAAATACTGTCGGCCATTGTGACACATGCGTTATTGTAGGTTGCTTACTTTTTACAGCACCCACACATCTTTGCCCCCATTCCCCCCCCCCACTGTATCGATGCGACCACCACCCCCAACCTCGACCCCTGCAGAGTTCCCTCGACTGCCAGGTATGACTAACTGTTATCTTGCTCCCGTGGCTCTTTTATTATCATGCATCTTGCGGCGCCATGCCGGCAGGCTGACTGCACAGCACGGTGGCGCGAAGTGACAATAATTTGCACTGATCGGACGCCTCCGCCTGCCCCGCTGCTACAAATGGTGATCGATTATTATACAGTGGTGCCATCGACTGTTTTGTATGCGCATGCGTTTCCATGAGAAGCAACTGTCAGAGCATAAGACTCTTAACGACTAATGTGCTTCTTCTTTTATATGCAAAAACACTGTACTATATATTGGATATTATATTAGAATTAGATACTATATTGGAAGCCATGTGTCGGAAAAGTCAATCAATCATAGCATCACCATCATTTGGTGTTTATGTTTTCAAGGAATACGGCAAAGCACAGATGTGGTTGTAATCTAACGAATAATAATTACATTTTATGAGAATATCATTGCAATAATATGAAGAACATAGCCTTATTAGCACAAGTGTGAAATAGTAAAGAACTTTTTAAGATAAGATATGCCTTTATTCGTATAATTTAATTTAATTTAATTTAATTTAATTTAATTTAATTTAATTTAATTTAATTTAATTTAATTTTTATATAATTTATAATATTATGAGAAGATTATAATTAAGCTATAATTATTATGGGAATTAAGTCATAATATCACATTTACCAAAAAAACGAACAGAGAAAAGTTTATAATAATAATCAGCTTTTTCACCAACATGACAAAGTTTTTTTTTTATGAAATAAATAACTTCTTAGCGTAAATGTTTTGTTACAAAATATTAAAGTGGCAAAGTTGCATTAATTTTTTGCTTTTTGGACACCCCTGATTGATACACTTTTTGCTAAAATGTGAAATTTTTTGTTTTTATTTAAGTGTGTAATTCAATTACCGGTCAATAATTAGCTCAAATAATTTAAAAAAAGTTGTTTGACTTCTAAAATACTGTGGAACCTTGGTGTGCAAATAATCCTGTTGGCATGTTTTTTTGGTTAGAGTCCAAAATGTATGCTCAAGTTTTCCCGGTTTTAGCGATCCCTCAGGGTCCTAATGCCAGTTGTGTTAATGGCTCAATGAAAAAACAGGATATTTCCATTATTTTCTAAAACAAAATAAAAAAAAAAACAGGATATGTCCTATACTGTGTTATTTAGCAGTGCAAAAATATATATATATGGATATAAAAATATAAAATATAATATAAATTTTTTAAAAATATATATAATATAATATAAAATTAAATATATATATATAATTAATATATATTCATATATATATATATATATATATATATATATATCACAGGGCTACCTGCACCGTAAGACATAATATAGTTAGCATTACGTTAGCGCCTTTTTTACTTCCGGTTTCGTACTTCCTGCTGTTGATATTGTCTCATTATATATTATATAGTATTGTACTATTATTATTATATATTATATTTCTGAATGCCTTGTATTTGAGCGTATTTAGCCATTCTTTATGCTTGAAAATGAAATATAATGTATATTACAACTGTAGGTACATATTCATCACTGATTATTGGTGTCCCTTAAATAGACTGAAGAATATTGATATGTCAAATAATATGTTTAATAATCTTCATCGAGCTGCTCAGAAGGCTTAAAACAACTGGGGGCGTTTGATTCCCCTGTTGGAGCTACATTAACAGCGCACCGGTCCCTCGACCCCCCCCCCCCCCACCTCGTAGCTCAGCACACCTCCGTTGTAACACACTGTGCTCCCATGCAATCAATACCTGCTGCAATTGCTGAAATTAAAAGGGGAAAAATAGGTTTGCTGGATCTTCAGCTGCCAGCGTCCTGCCGGCTCGCAGAGACCGCTGTGGATGTTTGAGCACTTACAGGAAGTCAGACAGAAAGGTGGTCGGGAGGATGATTGATGGGCTGTCTCAGCACGACGCACTCCTGATGTACTGCGACTCTGCGGTTGATCCTCGTAGAATGTTCGTCTTCACTCAGTGTGACGGCTTCTAAGGGACTTCCAAACAGGGCGCGACAGTACTCCCCCCTCAAGGACGGATCCCAGACGTCCGAGACAGTTCCAAGTCAAAGAGGGATAGGTGGTGGGGGGACCGGAGGCGGGTCGCCGACGGGACCCTTCTGGGGGTCGGCCAGGGCGGCATTGTATCGTCATGACTAGTCGTCATTGTATCATCATGACTAGTAGTCATTGTATCGTCATGACTAGTAGTCATTGTATACAATGACTAGTAGTCATTGTATCGTCATGACTACTAGTCATTGTATCGTCATGACAAGTAGTCATTGTATCGTCATGACTACTAGTCATTGTATCGTCATGACTACTAGTCATTGTATCGTCATGACTACTAGTCATTGTATCGTCATGACTAGTAGTCATTGTATCGTCATGACTACTAGTCATTGTATCGTCATGACTACTAGTCATTGTATCGTCATGACTAGTAGTCATTGTATCGTCATGACTAGTAGTCATTGTATCGTCATGACTAGTAGTCATTGTATCGTCATGACAAGTAGTCATTGTATCGTCATGACTACTAGTCATTGTATCGTCATGACTACTAGTCATTGTATCGTCATGACTACTAGTCATTGTATCGTCATGACTAGTAGTCATTGTATCGTCATGACTACTAGTCATTGTATCGTCATGACTACTAGTCATTGTATCGTCATGACTACTAGTCATTGTATCGTCATGACTAGTAGTCATTGTATCATCATGACTAGTAGTCATTGTATCGTCATGACTAGTAGTCATTGTATCGCCATGACTAGTAGTCATTGTATCGTCATGACTAGTAGTCATTGTATCATCATGACTAGTAGTCATTGTATCGTCATGACTAGTAGTCATTGTATCGTCATGACTAGTAGTCATTGTATCATCATGACTAGTAGTCATTGTATCATCATGACTAGTAGTCATTGTATCGTCATGACTACTAGTCATTGTATCGTCATGACTAGTAGTCATTGTATCGTCATGACTAATAGTCATTATATCGTAATGACTACTAGTCATTGTATCGTCATGACTACTAGTCATTGTATCGTCATGACTACTAGTCATTGTATCGTCATGACTAGTAGTCATTGTATCGTCATGACTAGTAGTCATTGTATCGTCATGACTAGTAGTCATTGTATCGTCATGACTAGTAGTCATTGTATCATCATGACTAGTAGTCATTGTATCATCATGACTAGTAGTCATTGTATCGTCATGACTACTAGTCATTGTATCGTCATGACTAGTAGTCATTGTATCGTCATGACTAGTAGTCATTGTATCGTCATGACTAGTAGTCATTGTATCGTCATGACTAGTAGTCATTGTATCGTCATGACTAGTAGTCATTGTATCGTCATGACTAGTAGTCATTGTATCGTCATGACTACTAGTCATTGTATCGTCATGACTAGTAGTCATTGTATCGTCATGACTAATAGTCATTATATCGTAATGACTACTAGTCATTGTATCGTCATGACTAGTAGTCATTGTATCGTCATGACTAATAGTCATTATATCGTAATGACTACTAGTCATTGTATCGTCATGACTACTAGTCATTGTATCGTCATGACTACTAGTCATTGTATCGTCATGACTAGTAGTCATTGTATCGTCATGACTAGTAGTCATTGTATCGTAATGCCTACTAGTCATTGTATCGTCATGACTAGTAGTCATTGTATCATCATGACTACTAGTCATTGTATCGTCATGACTAGTAGTCATTGTATCGTCATGACTAGTAGTCATTGTATCGTCATGACTAGTAGTCATTGTATCGTCATGACTAGTAGTCATTGTATCGTCATGACTAATAGTCATTATATCGTAATGACTACTAGTCATTGTATCGTCATGACTAGTAGTCATTGTATCGTCATGACTAGTAGTCATTGTATCGTCATGACTAGTAGTCATTGTATCGTCATGACTAGTAGTCATTGTATGTAATGACTTGTAGTCATTGTATCATCATGACTAGTAGTCATTGTATCGTCATGACTAGTAGTCATTGTATCGTCATGACTAGTAGTCATTGTATCGTCATGACTAATAGTCATTATATCGTAATGACTACTAGTCATTGTATCGTCATGACTAGTAGTCATTGTATCGTCATGACTAGTAGTCATTGTATCGTCATGACAAGTAGTCATTGTATCGTCATGACTACTAGTCATTGTATCGTCATGACTACTAGTCATTGTATCGTCATGACTACTAGTCATTGTATCGTCATGACTAGTAGTCATTGTATCGTCATGACTACTAGTCATTGTATCGTCATGACTACTAGTCATTGTATCGTCATGACTAGTAGTCATTGTATCATCATGACTAGTAGTCATTGTATCGTCATGACTAGTAGTCATTGTATCGCCATGACTAGTAGTCATTGTATCGTCATGACTAGTAGTCATTGTATCATCATGACTAGTAGTCATTGTATCGTCATGACTAGTAGTCATTGTATCGTCATGACTAGTAGTCATTGTATCGTCATGACTAGTAGTCATTGTATCGTCATGACTAGTAGTCATTGTATCGTCATGACTACTAGTCATTGTATCGTCATGACTACTAGTCATTGTATCGTCATGACTAGTAGTCATTGTATCGTCATGACTAGTAGTCATTGTATCGTCATGACTAGTAGTCATTGTATCGTCATGACTAGTAGTCATTGTATCGTCATGACTAGTAGTCATTGTATCGTCATGACTACTAGTCATTGTATCGTCATGACTAGTAGTCATTGTATCGTCATGACTAATAGTCATTGTATCGTCATGACTACTAGTCATTGTATCGTCATGACTAGTAGTCATTGTATCGTCATGACTAATAGTCATTATATCGTAATGACTACTAGTCATTGTATCGTCATGACTAGTAGTCATTGTATCGTCATGACTAATAGTCATTATATCGTAATGACTACTAGTCATTGTATCGTCATGACTACTAGTCATTGTATCGTCATGACTACTAGTCATTGTATCGTCATGACTAGTAGTCATTGTATCGTCATGACTAGTAGTCATTGTATCGTAATGCCTACTAGTCATTGTATCGTCATGACTAGTAGTCATTGTATCATCATGACTACTAGTCATTGTATCGTCATGACTAGTAGTCATTGTATCGTCATGACTAGTAGTCATTGTATCGTCATGACTAGTAGTCATTGTATCGTCATGACTAGTAGTCATTGTATCGTCATGACTAATAGTCATTATATCGTAATGACTACTAGTCATTGTATCGTCATGACTAGTAGTCATTGTATCGTCATGACTAGTAGTCATTGTATCGTCATGACTAGTAGTCATTGTATCGTCATGACTAGTAGTCATTGTATGTAATGACTTGTAGTCATTGTATCATCATGACTAGTAGTCATTGTATCGTCATGACTAGTAGTCATTGTATCGTCATGACTAGTAGTCATTGTATCGTCATGACTAATAGTCATTATATCGTAATGACTACTAGTCATTGTATCGTCATGACTAGTAGTCATTGTATCGTCATGACTAGTAGTCATTGTATCGTCATGACTACTAGTCATTGCATCGTCATGACTACTAGTCATTGTATCGTCATGACAAGTAGTCATTGTATCGTCATGACTAGTAGTCATTGTATCGTCATGACTAGTAGTCATTGTATCGTCATGACTAGTAGCCATTGTATCGTCATGACTAGTAGTCATTGTATCGTCATGACTAAAAAAAAGTGACTAGTAAACGTGACTATAGGGGTGTTATTTCATGCCTTCAAGGCTCTAACAATGTAATAATAAAAACCATATTTAGAAAGTAATCAACAGGTTTTGTATGCTCTATCTACAAAAATATTGAGTTTATGAATACTGAATTGTACTTCATGGAAATTCACTTATAACTGATTAACCGCGACAAACGAGCGACGTTGATAGCATCGCTTCTTCAATCAGTCAACTGATAGATCACGTGATTACCTGACTCTGTACTGCGGTAACCTGTAGGGCACATTCATTTGGCAAAGCAAAATGACTATTAAATATAATAAATGTAAACTTCGTGCACCCAAGTGGGCGATGCACCAAGTCTGGACTTGAGTTTGTGTCGCCTGGCTGACGTCTGTGCAGCAAAACTCGCTCTCCGCCCCATGCAGTGGTGCATCCGGAGGGCAAAAACAGCATCAGTCCAAAGGCTCACCGCTAACATTCCTGAATTGCATCTAACTTGATTACAGTGAGACAATTATACCTTATTAGCGAGGGTATTATGGCGTCTCCTTACTGGGCCTCATTATAAGCATCTGTGGCCCAACGTCAGTGCTTCCTCTTTACCCGCTGCTTGGTGACCTGCCGGCCATTAGCACAGCGAGAGGAAGACATAGGTGTGTGATTATAAGATCATGGAGTCATTTAATTTGAATTAAGTTTTAATGCAACAGGAAATGCGTTGCTTTCAAGGGAAGTCAAAAAAAAATGCCGGTTCATAGGAATCAATAAAAGTAAAAAAAACTGCATTTTTCTGCGTGTGAGTCGCTAAAACGGGAGCAGCGGTGCATAATCTGTTTTTAATGGATGTTAATGCAGGAACACCTGTCATCGCGGCAACAGCCCCCGCCCAATATAATCCTAAAGAGATTACACATGTTGGGAGTAGGTATCCCTGGATTTATTATTGACAGGCAGGGTGATGTTTGTGTCAGCGGCTTAACCGTATTTTTTTTTTTTTTTTATTGTCATACTCTACATTTAAGCATTGTTTACTATTTGCATCCTATGGCGGTGGTTATGATTTTTTTTTTCATGCCCCATCAAGGGAACAAAAAAATGTACAGTAACCTAGTACTGCTTATTTGTGTATAGTCCCACTATTTGGGAAAAAAATGGAATATGAAATATAGAAAAACAATGGATGAATGGACTTTCAAATTTTGGACTGTCTCTCAAATATTGGGATGTCCCCCTGGGGCGCCCCCTCAAGGGAATCTATGTACTTCTGTAGACCTTCCTCAACATTTCACTTAAATAGGCACCTTTGAGGATATTATTGTGTATTATTATTAACATTTGCTAACTGTGGTAGCATGCTAACAGTTAGCAATGAAATTACATAGCAATTCTGTTCTGTAGCGATGACTTCTATGGATCTGGTTTGGTGGCTGCAGGATTGGGTCTATGCTTTCTGCAGATGATGCACAACCCAATGAAGATGTTGGGTTGTGATCTTCAGCTCTTCAGGCGAGTTTGAAGTGGCTAGGATGGGAATCAGCACCTCCAAGTCCAAGCCCAAGGTTTCTGCCCAGGAAAGGGTTGAGTGCCTAGGTCAGGGATGAGATTTTGAGTACCTCAAGGTCTTGTTCATGAGCGAGTTGAGATTGGGGCAGCAACTGGGAGCTGAGCTCTGATATACGGTCCTACCCTCACCTATGGTCTCGAGATTCGGGTACTGACCAAAAGGACAAAATCGCAGGTAAAAGCGTCCAGAATCGATTTTATCTGGAGGGTGTCTTAGGGTGTATTATGTAACTTACAGACTGAGAAGCATCGGGGAAAAACTCCCACTTAGAACGTCTTCTCCCACGCATTGAAAAGAGCCAGATGAGGTCACTTGGGCATCTGGTCAGGATGCCTCACAGACACCTCCTCAGGAGGAGTTCACGGTTGCCCGACCATTAGTAGGCCTCGGGGATGACCCAGGACACACTAACGACACGATGTCTCTCGAATGGCGTGGGAACGCCTCTAGATTCGTCAGTAGGAACCGAACAAAGTATCGGGAAGACTGGGCTTCTCTGCTTAGTCTGCTGCTCCTGTGACCTGACCTTGGATAAGCAGCAGAAGATGGATGGACTGGATGGACCTTTTCTGTAAAGGAACTCCAAGGTTCCAAGATTACCCAGCAAACAGTAATATATAATGGATTCTTCTGTCAACCCCAATTGTTGGCCACCGATTTGTATCAATTTCCATAAAAAACACAATACAGGTACAAA
Source organism: Doryrhamphus excisus (assembly GCF_037039965.1). Lineage (NCBI taxonomy): Eukaryota > Metazoa > Chordata > Actinopteri > Syngnathiformes > Syngnathidae > Doryrhamphus > Doryrhamphus excisus. Next base: position 17,033,413 of record NC_136371.1, read on the forward strand.
ACTAAAAAAAAAAAAAAAATTATATTAAGAAAGCAGGAAGTGAACAAATGTAACAGTTACTGATTGTAAAAGTACCAGATGGAGGGGTAGGATTTAATAAGCTTTGCTTCTTCCTACTCCTTTTGGACATGTGGAACTGGGAACTGATTATGGGATGCATTCAATTGTAATCTGATGCATGTTCAAATGAAATTAAACCATTACCATTACCATAAACTTTCTCCATGGACACAAAAGTCCTGATTTTGTGACAAAAAATATATATTTTTTTTAATTAAAAAAAAAATGGAAAATTAAAAAAATTTAAACATTTAAAAAATTAAAAAGTAAAAATAATAAAAAGTAAAATAATAGAAAAATATAAAATAAAGTAAAAAAACACTTAAATTATATTGGGAAAGCAGGAAGTGAACAAATGTAACAGTTCTACGAAAAGAAGATGAAACGGGATTTTAACATTTATTTTATAAACTTTCTACCACGTTACTCTTTTCTGCACTCAGTGTGTATGCGAGAAGCCCCGCCTCCACCCACCTAAGACAACTAAAAGAAGGGCTCACTTCCTTCTAAGGAACAATGAATGAATGAATGAATGAATGTTGGCTAGATGGTTGTTTTTTGGTTTTTTACTGACGTACACTTTTTTACAGACGTACACTTTTTTACTCACATGTGTTTTTTTACTGACGTACACTTTTTTACTTACATATGTTTTTTCACTGTCGTACACTTTTTTTACTGATGTACACTTTTTTACTGACGTACACTTTTTTTTACTGACGTACACTTTTTTTACTGACGTACACTTTTTTTACTGACGTACACTTTTTTACTTACATATGTTTTTCCACTGTCGTACCCTTTTTTACTGATTTACACTTTTTTACTGACGTACACTTTTTTACTCATGTACACTTTTTTACTGAAATAAGCTTTTTTACTGACGTACACTTTTTTTTTACTGTCGTACACTTTTTTACCGACGTATACTTTTTTACTGACATACACTTTTTTTTACTGACGTACACTTTTTTACTGACGTACACTTTTTTAATGATGTACACTTTTTTACTGACGTACACTTTTTTACTGACATATACTTTTTTACTGACGTACACTTTTTTACTGACGTACACTTTTTTACTGACATACACTTTTTTTACCGAAATAAGCTTTTTTACTGACGTACGCTTTTTTTACTGAGATACGCTTTTTACTGACGTACACTTTTTTAATGACGTACACTTTTTTACTGACGTACACTTTTTTACTGACATATACTTTTTTACTGACATATACTTTTTTACTGACGTACACTTTTTTACTGACGTACACTTTTTTACTGACGTACACTTTTTTACTGACGTACACTTTTTTACTGACATATACTTTTTTACTGACGTACACTTTTTTACTGACGTACACTTTTTTACTGACATACACTTTTTTTACCGAAATAAGCTTTTTTACTGACGTACGCTTTTTTTTACTGACATACGCTTTTTACTGACGTACACTTTTTTAATGACGTACACTTTTTTACTGACGTACACTTTTTTACTGACATATACTTTTTTACTGACATATACTTTTTTACTGACGTACACTTTTTTACCGACGTACACTTTTTTACTGATGTACACTTTTTTACTGATGTATACTTTTTTACTGACGTACACTTTTTTACTGATGTACACTTTGAATGAATGTTCATTCTGATCAGCCAGCATCAGCAAACTGTCATCAAGGGTGAGGATGTGAACAATCGGAAGCACAAACAAGTGACATTCCACATGACAAAGCATCGAGGGGCGGGTCGACGGAGAGACGAAGAGTACATGGGGGAGGCAGCCCGGGGGGGGGGCTGCTATTTTAGAAGGAGCTCATTAAGCGAAGGTGTGATCAGCACGCATCTGCTTAGGTGATACTACCAGCTTCCTCACCTTTGCTGTGTTATTCCTTGTTAAAGGAAGTACAGGGAAGCGTGATCCATGACCTTTGACCTTTGCTCCCGAGAGACGCACTTCTGAGGTCGTATTGATCCGATTCTTATTCTTTTTACCTTTTCCGAGTGCAAAGACATGATGGTTGGACTCCCGCACCCCACCCCTTTGTTTTGATTCTATTATTATTCCATTGAAGACTTGACTCCGAGTCTCATATTCCCAACAGCTCGGGAATCACACGCCAAGGAGACATTGACAGATGTCTTCACCATCCACCAGAGAGCTGTCGCCCAGGACAACGCCGGCGCTGATGGCAAGCCTCTGACACGCTCCATCCAAACCCTGTCTCTCTTCTCGCCACCGGGGGGGATGCTGCTGGCGGAACCGGCGGCACACCTTGACCGTGATGCGCGTACGCCAGAAACAAGCACGGAAAAAAAAAAAAAATTGTGTGTGCAGACAGCTGAGAAAAACGCACGCCGACGTCTAAATCTTCGCCACAATGGAGAGATTACTCCCAAACCGGCAGGTAGACAACAAAACACTACGAGCCGTCAAGCCTGGTAGCTCGGCGCCGCTGTGAGAGCTAATCAGGTTTTGACGCGTACGCAGGTACGCTATCTTTGGCATTTGAGTGTGCACATTTCTCAACATTAATCCGCGCTAAGCTACTCCGGCTAATGTAATCTAATAATGACATTTTTCTCTTTTTTATTCCAATGTTGCTGTAAATCTGAGCCACCGACAGGGTCTGTGAATGCAGCAAGACGGGGGGATCCGGGGCGCCGCATGGCGGAAAATGAAAGGATGCAACTTTGACAATTTTATATTTTGTATAAGAACTTAAAAAATAGTATTAAAATTTTTTTATTTTAGTTCAGTTTAGTTCAGTTTAATAAGTTGTTATATCAATAATAATAGCATTCTACTGCCAAAAAATGTAACTTTTATGAAGTATTTTTAATTATCATCTTTATATTTGTCCAAACAAAGGTACATTTTGTTGTACTAGTTTTTTTTTTGTAAATAATTTTATTGGCCATGCAGTTTGGACATCTCTGTGTGGAGTTTGCATGTTCTCCCGGTTTTCTCCCGGGTACTCCGCTTTCCTCCCACATTCCAAAAATATGCATGTTTGGATTGCATGCTTAATTGTCCATCGGTATGTCCATAATATTTTGTATTTTGAATATTTTGTATACTGTATTCTTGTAATATTACAATATTTTTTAAATTTTTGCAAATTTTCAAAATTTTGCAAATTTTTAAAAATTTTGCAAATTTTCAAAATTTTGCAAATTTTCAAAATTTTGCACATTTTGTTGTTAAATTATATTTTGTGAATTAATTCATTAATTTTCAGGGGTGCTGGAGCCTATCCCAGCTGTTTTCAGGCGAGAGGCGGGGTACACCCTGGACTGGTGGCCAGCCAATCACAGGGCACATATAGACAAACAACCATTCACACTCACATTCATACCTATGGACAATTTGGAGTCGCTAATTAACCTAGCATGTTTTTGGAATGTCGGAGGAAACCGGAGTACCCGGAGAAAACCCACGCATGCACAGGGAGAACATGCAAACTCCACACAGAGATGGCCGAGGGTGGAATCGAACCCTGGTCCTCCTAGCTGTGAGGTCTGCGCGCGAACCACTCGACCGCCGTGCCGCCTCATTTTGTGAATGTGAATAAAAAAAAAAAAGTACACACATCCAAACATTCACCATGTTAATCCATGTCAGGTGACTCATCCTATCAGCCACTTCTTTCTTGCATTTTCCAACAAACAAACATTTCCACAAAACAAATCAGGGAAAAAAAAATACAATTATCTCTAAAAACTGGAACAGATTTTTATTAAATTAACCTTATTAGTGCATTACGGTAAGCAAATGCCAAAAAAGGAGCTCCTCATTTGCATTAAGATAGATTTTTCAGGTTGGCTGCACAATTTAATTAAAGAAAAGATTAAGAATCATTAAGCAAGCTGCTGTACCTTGCAGTGGCGCCGGGCTTACATCTGACTCAGGTTCACACAAACCCAGATGGCAGCGCTCTAACTGTTGAATCTCCATAACCACATCGGAATGATCCCATTAGTTTCCAAGGTGGGGGCTTTGGGGGGGGGGGGGGGCAAAGTGAGGGAATTTAAGAAATTTGCTACACTTGCAGCCACTAGCCAACTTTCCTCAGATGGTTGGTTTTTGGTTTTTTACTGACGTACACTTTTTTTTTACTGATGTACACTTTTTTACTCACATATGTTTTTTTTACTGACGTACACTTTTTTACTGACGTACACTTTTTTACTCACATATGTTTTTTTTACTGACGTACACTTTTTTACTGACGTACACTTTTTTACTTACATATGTTTTTTCACTGTCGTACACTTTTTTACTGATGTACACTTTTTTTACTGATGTACACTTTTTTACTTACATATGTTTTTTCACTGCCGTACACTTTTTTACTGATGTACACTTTTTTACTGACGTACACTTTTATACTGACGTATACTTTTTTGCTGACGTACACTTTTTTTTACTGACGTACACTTTTTTACTTACATATGTTTTTTCACTGTCGTACACTTTTTTACTGACGCACACTTTTTTACTTACATATGTTTTTTCACTGCCGTACACTTTTTTTCTGACATACACTTTTTTTTACTGACGTACACTTTTTTACTGATGTACACTTTTTTACTGACATAAGCTTTTTTACTGACGTACACCTTTTCACTGACTACACTTTTTTTACTGACGTACACTTTTTTACTGACGTACACTTTTTTAGTGACATATGCTTTTTTACTGACGTACACTTTTTTAGTGACATACGCTTTTTTACTGACGTACACTTTTTTACTGATGTACACTTTTTTACTGACATACACTTTTTTACTGAAATAAGCTTTTTTACTGACGTACACTTTTTCACTGACTACACTTTTTTTTACTGACGTACACTTTTTTACTGACGTACACTTTTTTTACTGATGTACACTTTTTTCCTGACGTACACTTTTTTAATGACGTACACTTTTTTACTGACGTACACTTTTTTACTGACGTACACTTTTTTACTGACATACACTTTTTTTACTGACATACACGTTTTTACTTACGTACACTTTTTCACTTACGTACACTTTTTTACTGACATACACTTTTTTACTGAAATAAGCTTTTTTACTGACGTATCCATTTTTACTGACATACGCTTTTTTACTGACGTACACTTTTTTTTACTGACGTATACTTTTTTACTGACGTACACTTTTTTACTTACATACACTTTTTTTTACTGATGTACATTTTTGTACTGACATACACTTTTTTTACTGCTTTTTTAAAGCTTTTTTACTGACATACACTTTTTCACTGACGTACACTTTTTTACTGACGTACACTTTTTTACTGACTTACCCTTTTTTAACGCTGGTAAATCTGCTTTTAAACGCCAGAGATCCGACAAAGTGCGGAAATACTTAAAGCCCTGAATGTTGTAATATTCAAAAAAAAAAAAAGTAGTTGGAGAAAGTAAAGCAATTGAAGCTTTAATTTTATGATAATACAGTCAAAATATTAAGAGGAAAAAGTCATATTCCAAAGAGAAAATAACATAATTTTATGAGAAAACTCATTTGCCATTTTGGTTGCATTGAGTTGAAATTAGAAAATGAGGTTTAGGAAAAAGAAAAAGCCACAATATTATAGGAATATGTGGCTTATGGACAATCCAAATTGTCCATAGGTATGAATGTGAGTGTGAATGGTTGTTTGTCTATGTATATGTGCCCTGTGATTTGGCTGGCGACCATTCGTGGTCGTGAGCTTACACAGGTACAGCAATTCTTGTTTTGGGTCGTTGACCCACGCCTGTCCTTTAAAGTACTCCAGGTTACAAGCCAGGTAAATGCAACACGGTTGCTAAGGTGACAACCCATTCAGAACCGTTGATTTTTCCGTATTCTGTGGAACAAAAACACGATTTGACCGTCGGGTTGAAGAATTTGGTATGCAAATAATATGGGAAGGATGTTGTTAAAAGCGAGGGAGCCGAGAAGGAAGAAGAAGAAGAAGGAGGTACACATCCAAACCCTTAATCCTCTTGCTTTTGCCAAAATGACAAACGCAGGAAGTGAGGCATAAAAGACTCACTCATGTATGGCGTACTTGAGTATTACTGCGAGGCACCTGCACTGGAATGAGCAGATACAAATAAATAGAAAATAATGCAGTGTGTAGGGAGAGAGGATGAAGGGGGGGGGTATGGGATGGGGGGGGGGGGGGTCGCTCGCTAAGAAGCTTAAAAGAGTCTTCTGCCTTTGAATGCAATCAGGCGCCATTGAGACGGCAGCAGGTGCCTGGCAGGTGGAGGCGAGCAGATGCGACGGCGTTGGCAAGGCCTCGGCGGCGTACAGGTGCGAACAAACGTGCCTGCTCCCTAATTACTAATTTAAATGCTTAATTTTTGTGTTTCAATATTGATTGCTACCTTTATGCTGCTATTTCCCCCACGGGGGAGCGCAAGTATTTGAAGGAAGGCAATCCGTGTGTTTTCTTGCCTTTTATTCTTCCTCTTTTCTTCCTCTAAATAGCTCTAAACAAATCTGGGCTTTTCTCCCGAGCAGTGTTTGGATTCTTCCCAAATTGTTTCTGAGTGCAGGGAGGGGGGGTGCGGGGGGGGGCTTTGCTTATTTGATGGCGGTCCCACTCGCTGCATCGCTCTTTTTCCTCCTTTTTAGATTGGATCATATACTGGTAATGGGACGCACAATCAATGACCATGTATTGATGCCAAAAGTACCCCCCCCCCCGCCCCCCTTTAACCAACCCCCATATTTTTTCAGTGGATCCAGATGGATCTTTATCTGCAGATGTATTGATGGAAATCTCTGCTCTCTTTTGCTGGCCGTGGTTCCTTCCTCTGCCGCCAAATGTTCGATATTCGTACCTGCTGTGTGATACTCGGCGCTGAAATTGGACTCTTCAGGTCATGTGATCACTAGTAAGTGTAAGCGGCATAGAAAATACATGAATGGAATGTCATGTGATCAAGACTCGTTCCTCTTCGGCCTACCGATGGCAACTCCCAAACATGACATCGTCCTGTGCGCTGATTATCGCCATGACAAACGCCATCCCGTGCTATCGCCATCGTCACGTCGGGACCCCCGCCGGGCCCACGGCGGCATCTCCCGTTGCACGCCAGCAGCTGCCTTTCCCAGGTGGCTTGACATTTGAGTAACAGGCGGACATATTATATGGAAGGTGTACAAGCAAGGACAGAAGGCAGGAGGATCCATGAAGGGGGAGTCGGGGGGGGAAGGCGGGACCATTAACTTCATGCCAGGTCGTTGTGTGGGGGAGGCCCTGGGGGACAACCTGAGCCCCTCGATTTGAGTCCAGATGGCTGCTTGAGGGACCCCGGAGAAACTCTTTTATTGATTTAGGATGGAAAACAGAGAACCTGGAGATGAAGACCTGCCTTCTCGTTCTCATCTCAGGTTATCGGCGGCGAGAAAAGCGAGGCGAGATAGCATAGCGTGTTAGCATGCTAACATTTTAGATGATTATTTCCACATTATGTCATTATGGCATGCTGTATGGACACTATAGAACTGCCTTGGCACTTTCGGTACATACGCCTATCTTGCTCGGTGTTAACATGCAAACTGTTAGCGTGTTAGCATGCTAACATTTTAGATGATTATTTCCACATTATGTAGTTATGGCATGCTGTATGGACACTATAGAACTGCCTTTGCACTTTTGGTACATACGCCTATCTTGCTCGGTGTTAACATGCAAACTGTTAGCGTGTTAGCATGCTAACATTTTAGATGATTATTTCCACATTATGTCGTTATGGCATGCTGTATGGGCGCTATAGAACTGCCTTGGCACTTTCGGTACATACGCCTATCTTGCTCGGTGTTAACATGCGAACTGTTAGCGTGTTAGCATGCTAACATTTTAGATGATTATTTCCACATTATGTCGTTATGGCATGCTGTATGGACACTATAGAACTGCCTTGGCACTTTCGGTACATACGCCTATCTTGCTCGGTGTTAACATGCAAACTGTTAGCGTGTTAGCATGCTAACATTTTAGATGATTATTTCCACATTATGTCGTTATGGCATGCTGTATGGGCGCTATAGAACTGCCTTGGCACTTTCGGTACATACGCCTATCTTGCTCGGTGTTAACATGCAAACTGTTAGCGTGTTAGCATGCTAACATTTTAGATGATTATTTCCACATTATGTTGTTATGGCATGCTGTATGGACACTATAGAACTGCCTTGGCACTTTCGGTACATACGCCTATCTTGCTCGGTGTTACATGCAAACTGTTAGCGTGTTAGCATGCTAACATTTTAGATGATTATTTCCACAATATGTAGTTATGGCATGCTGTATGGACACTATAGATTGCCTTGGCACTTTTGGTACATACGCCTATCTTGCTCGGTGTTAACATGCAAACTGTTAGCGTGTTAGCATGCTAACATTTTAGATGATTATTTCCACATTATGTAGTTATGGCATGCTGTATGGACACTATAGAACTGCCTTGGCACTTTCGGTACATACGCCTATCTTGCTCGGTGTTAACATGCAAACTGTTAGCGTGTTAGCATGCTAACATTTTAGATGATTATTTCCACAGTATGTAGTTATAGCATGCTGTATGGACACTATAGAACTGCCTTGGCACTTTCGGTACATACGCCTATCTTGCTCGGTGTTAACATGCAAACTGTTAGCGTGTTAGCATGCTAACATTTTAGATGATTATTTCCACATTATGTCGTTATGGCATGCTGTATGGACACTATAGAACTGCCTTGGCACTTTCGGTACATACGCCTATCTTGCTCGGTGTTAACATGCAAACTGTTAGCGTGTTAGCATGCTAACATTTTAGATGATTATTTCCACATTATGTCGTTATGGCATGCAGTATGGACACTATAGAACTGCCTTGGCACTTTCGGTACATACGCCTATCTTGCTCGGTGTTAACATGCAAACTTTTAGCGTGTTAGCATGCTAACATTTTAGATGATTATTTCCACATTATGTCGTTATGGCATGCTGTATGGGCACTATAGAACTGCCTTTGCACTTTCGGTACATACGCCTATCTTGCTCGGTGTTAACATGCAAACTGTTAGCGTGTTAGCATGCTAACATTTTAGATGATTATTTCCACATTATGTAGCTATGGCATGCAGTATGGACACTATAGAACTGCCTTGGCACTTTCGGTACATACGCCTATCTTGCTCGGTGTTAACATGCAAACTGTTAGCGTGTTAGCATGCTAACATTTTAGATGATTATTTCCACATTATGTCGTTATGGCATGCTGTATGGACACTATAGAACTGCCTTGGCACTTTCGGTACATACGCCTATCTTGCTCGGTGTTAACATGCAAACTGTTAGCGTGTTAGCATGCTAACATTTTAGATGATTATTTCCACATTATGTAGTTATGGCATGCTGTATGGACACTATAGAACTGCCTTGGCACTTTCGGTACATACGCCTATCTTGCTCGGTGTTAACATGCAAACTGTTAGCGTGTTAGCATGCTAACATTTTAGATGATTATTTCCACATTATGTCGTTATGGCATGCTGTATGGACACTATAGAACTGCCTTGGCACTTTCGGTACATACGCCTATCTTGCTCGGTGTTAACATGCAAACTGTTAGCGTGTTAGCATTTTAACTAATTTTCACATGTTCATATATACAGGCATAGTAGGATGTAGAGACAGTATGGAAATGCATTTCAACTTTCGGTACAGAGTGCTATCTCGGTAAGTGCTTCTATAGTAACTGTTTAGCATGTTTGTATTTTAGCTAATTTCCTCATGTCTAAATCCAAATACAGAGTTAGCATGCTAACTGGTAGCTTGTTAACATTTTTTCTAATTTCATCATGTAAATACAGACATGGCGTGATGCGGAGATAATATAGAACTGGTATATAGTGCTATCTTGCTAGGTGCAAGATGTTAGCATTTTAGCTAATTTACTTGCGTTTATTGGTAAATATGTCATGTCATGATATGGGGACATGGGAGAACAGCCTTGGCACTTACATACATACATTGTGCTATATCGCTCTGTGCTAGCATGTTAACTATTAGCATTTTAGTTATTTTAGTCATGTCTACCTGCTAAATTGCACATGGCACGATATCGGTAATTGGATTCCGTTTTTACCTAAATGCTACTTGTATCTCACATTTAAGAATTAGCAGCTAAAAGCATCCGTACAAAGCTCACCAACTTAATACAGCATCTCATGTACGTCAATATTGTCGATTGGTTATGAAACTGATCCGCCCCTGCAAGGGAGGCAGCAAGGTCATTTTAACCGGACACCAGAGCATCAAGGTGAGCCTTTGTGTGTTGTATGATTGCATGCAGGCCTCCAATGTTGTGTTAGGGTTACTTTTTAAATTTGGATTTACCCTTAGTTTGTGCACATCTGGAGGTAAGAAGGACTTAAACTAATTTGGATTTGATAAACTCTACCTGTTGATTTGTCCTAATCAAATATTATGATCATGTTCATTGGGGATCATTTGTAACAATGTCCTTCCTCTTAAAGTGAATGTGCTATATTGAGTTGTGGACTCCTATAGAGCAGCAACACACAATAAACCACACAGAAAGCTTTCTAGATCTTCCAGAATCAGCATCTATTCCAGCTGTATTCCTTGGATTTCCAAAGCATTATTTTCTCGAGCACAGTTCCAGTCAATTGTTAAAAAAAAAGGAATTTACAAATTTTCAGAGGGAAAAAAATCTGCAAAAAAGTTTGGAATATTTCTGAAATGATTTATAGATTTCCCAAAATATTTTGTTGTCTTTAGAAATATTTGTCCATTGCTCACAGTTCTAGTCAATTGTTGAAAAAAATAATTTACAAATTTTCAGAGGGGAAAAAAAATCTGCAAAAAATTTGGGAATTTTTCTGAAATGATTGATAGATTTCCCAAAATATTTTGTTGTCTTTAGAAATATTTGTCCATTCATCACAGTTCTAGTCAATTGTTAAAAAATGGAATTTACAAATTTTCAGAGGGGAAAAAAATCTGCAATTTTTTTTTTATATTTCTGAAATGATTTATAGATTTCCCAAAATATTTTGTTGTCTTTAGAAATATTTGTCCATTGCTAACAGTTCTAGTCAATTGTTGAAAAAAATAATTTACAAATTTTCAGAGGGGAAAAAAAATCTGCAAAAAATTTGGGAATTTTTCTGAAATGATTGATAGATTTCCCAAAATATTTTGTTGTCTTTAGAAATATTTGTCCATTCATCACAGTTCCAGTCAATTGTTAAAAAATGGAATTTACAAATTTTCAGAGGGGAAAAAAATCTGCAATTTTTTTTTGAATATTTCTGAAATGATTTATAGATTTCCCAAAATATTTTGTTGTCTTTAGAAATATTTGTCCATTCATCACAGTTCCAGTCAATTGTTAAAAAATGGAATTTACAAATTTTCAGAGGGGAAAAAATCTGCAAAAAAATTTGGAATATTTCTGAAATAATTTATAGATTTCCCAAAATATTTTGTTGTATTTAGAAATATTATAGATTTCCCAAAATATTTTGTTGTCTTTAGAAATATTTGTTTATTCATCACAGTTCCAGTCAATTGTTAAAAAATGGAATTTACAAATTTTCAGAGGGGAAAAAAATCTGCAATTTTTTTTTGAATATTTCTGAAATGATTTATAGATTTCCCAAAATATTTTGTTGTCTTTAGAAATATTATAGATTTCCCAAAATATTTAGTTGTCTTTAGAAATATTTGTCCATTCATCACAGTTCCAGTCAATTGTTAAAAAAAATAATTTACAAATTTTCAGAGGGGAAAAAAAATCTGCAAAAAATTTGGGAATTTTTCTGAAATGATTGATAGATTTCCCAAAATATTTTGTTGTCTTTAGAAATATTTGTTTATTCATCACAGTTCCAGTCAATTGTTAAAAAATGGAATTTACAAATTTTCAGAGGGGCAAATTTTTTTTGAATATTTCTGAAATGATTTATAGATTTCCCAAAATATTTTGTTGTCTTTAGAAATATTATAGATTTCCCAAAATATTTTGTTGTCTTTAGAAATATTTGTCCATTCATCACAGTTCCAGTCAATTGTTAAAAAACGGAATTTACAAATTTTCAGAGGGGAAAAAAATCTGCAAATTTTTTTTTGAATATTTCTGAAATTATTTATAGATTTCCCAAAATATTTTGTTGTCTTTAGAAATATTATAGATTTCCCAAAATATTTTGTTGTCTTTAGAAATATTTGTCCATTCATCACAGTTCCAGTCAATTGTTAAAAAATGGAATTTACAAATTTTCAGAAGGGAAAAAAATCTGCAAAAAATGTTGGAATTTCTTCTGAAATTATTTATATATTTTGCAAAATATTTTGTCTTTAGAAATATTTGTCCTTCATCACAGTTCCAGTCAATTGTTAAAAAATGGAATTTACAAATTTTCAGAAGGGAAAAAAAATCGGCAAAAAATTTTGGAATTTTTCTGAAATGATTTATAGATTTCCCAAAATATTTTGTTGTCTTTAGAAATATTTGTCCATTCATCCAAAATAATTTTATAGTAAGGTAAAATCACTTTCAGGCAAGTTCTTCTGCACGGATGTAACCAAGATTGGTTGGACATCACATCTTCAATGCTGAGTAACAACGTTTTGTTCGAAAGAAAAGGATTAGCCCAATTTTATAACCTCCTTTTCATCCCGTTTAGCGATACGGGCGGTATCGGCACTGCATTGTACTGCGCCTCCATCCCAAACGTCGACATGGCAACGTGCTCAGATATGGGATTTATAGGTCACAGCTGCAAACACAGCTAAGGGCGATGAGCTATTGTTGTATGCGGCTGACTACAAGGTATATTAAACACACATATGTTGCTAAATGAATATTTAGATGACTCGCCTTTTATTACTAGTCTGTCCTGGAAACATTTGAATACCACCTCCAGCATTGTTTTGCTTATCAGCACCACCGCAACCCACTGATATTCCTGTCGCCGTCTGCAGGGGGGAACGCCGCCGCTTCCTCAGTGATGTATAATCACCTTGAAATTAATTAATTGTAACACAACAACGCCGGGCGATAGCATCGGCGCTCGTGCAGTTTCCCCCTTTGTGCGGCCACCGGCCTTTTCTTTGGGTCGCCCGGGTGGCTGTCCTGCACGCCGCTGAGTTAAAATGATCTCGGAGGTTCGCGTGAGGTCTGGGCGAGTAATTAATCTCAATGAAGCTCGTAGGTGTGACGGACCAGAATTCAATTACCACCAAGACCGCCGCCGCCGCTGTCATCGCTCGCATGCGGCGGCGCTTCAATGGGAAGAAATACGTCGCCGCTATTTTCTCAGGTTAATATGAGCCACCTGCGCCTGATTGTCTTTTAATGGCATGCAAATATTGTCACAGCACACGCAGGCTTTTTGTCATAAGAACTCATACACGGTTTTTTTTTCCCTTCTGGGGGAGATTACGCCTTACCTGTGCGGCAAGCTGACTCTTTGTCTTTCACTATGAGTGCCATTGATTTCTACTCCCCAATACGGAGTATTTCCAATTTAATTATTTGCATGGCTGCTTTTTGCCCAGATGCAGGTCAATATGACAGAGACCGGCAAATCCCATCAAAGCTAAAGTCATTAAAGTGGAACTCCTGTACCTGAGGTGTCTGGGGAGTTTAAAGCAAAGCAATGCCCAACTATTAGCATCTGGAAACTCTGCTAAGCTACGCCTTTTTTAGTGCACTTTTAGAGGGTGTTCTTTGTTCTTATTTTAGTGGTTGCTGAATGCAATAACAAGAAAAACGGGCATAAATGATATCATTTTAATGATTTGAAATTAGTCATTTTTTTAGAAGTGTCATGGCTCCTCTTCTACATTCATATTTTACATTCATTCTTTCATTCATTCACCTATTAGTAAATATAGTAGACATAATAAGACATAAATAAGACCATCAGACACACAAAACCTGTTTATGACCTTCTAATTTTGCTTTTAACATTATTAGAGTCCTCCAGACAGGAAATAACACCCTTAAATTCACCTATTAGTCAATATAGTAGACATAATAAGACATAAATAAGACCATCAGGCACACAAAACTCGTTTACAGCCTTCTAATTATGCTTTTAACATTATCAGAGTGCTCTAGACATTAAATAACACCCTTATATTTGCCTATTAGTAAATATAGTACACATAATAAGACATAAATAAGACCATAAGACACACAAAACCTGTTTACGACCTTCTAATTATGCTTTTAACATTATTAGAGTCCTCTAGACATAAAATAACACCCTTATATTCACCTGTTAGTAAATATAGTAGACATAATAAGACATAAATGAGACCATCAGACACACAAAACCTGATTACGACCTTCTAATTATGCTTTTAACATTATTAGAGTCCTTTAGACATGAAATAACACCCTTATAATCAACTATTAGTAAATATAGTAGACATAATAAGACATAAATAAGACCATCAGACACACAAAACCTGTTTACAACCTTCTAATTATGGTTTTAACATTATTAGAGTTCATTAGACATGAAATAACACCCCTATATTCGCGTATTAGTAAATATAGTAGACATAATAAGACATAAATAAAACCATCAGACACACAAAATTTGTTTACAACCTTCTAATTATGCTTTTAACATTATTAGAGTCCTTTAGACATGAAATAACACCCTTATAATCAACTATTAGTAAATATAGTAGACATAATAAGACATAAATAAGACCATCAGACACACAAAACCTGTTTACAACCTACTAAGTATGGTTTTAACATTATTAGAGTCCTGTAGACATGAAATAACACCCCTATATTCACCTATTAGTAAATATAGTAGACATAATAAGACATAAATAAGACCATCAGACACACAAAACCTGTTTACCACCTTCAAATTATGCTTTTAACATTATTAGAGTCCTCTAGACATGAAATAACACCCCTTATATTCACCTATTAGTAAATATAGTAGACATAATAAGACATAAATAAGACCATCAGGCACACAAAACTCGTTTACAGCCTTCTAATTATGCTTTTAACATTATCAGAGTGCTCTAGACATGAAATAACACCCTTATATTTGCCTATTAGTAAATATAGTACACATAATAAGACATAAATAAGACCATAAGACACACAAAACCTGTTTACGACCTTCTAATTATGCTTTTAACATTATTAGAGTCCTCTAGACATGAAATAACACCCTTATATTCACCTGTTAGTAAATATAGTAGACATAATAAGACATAAATGAGACCATAAGACACACAAAACCTGATTACGACCTTCTAATTATGCTTTTAACATTATTAGAGTCCTTTAGACATGAAATAACACCCTTGTAATCAACTATTAGTAAATATAGTAGACATAATAAGACATAAATAAGACCATCAGACACACAAAACCTGTTTACAACCTTCTAAGTATGGTTTTAACATTATTAGAGTCCTGTAGACATGAAATAACACCCCTATATTCACGTATTAGTAAATATAGTAGACATAATAAGACATAAATAAGACCATTAGAGATACAAAACCTGTTTATGACCTTCTAATTATGCTTTTAACATTATTAGAGTCCTCTAGACATGAAATAACACCCTTATAATCAACTATTAGTAAATATAGTAGACATAATAAGACATAAATAAGACCATCAGGCACACAAAACTCGTTTACGGCCTTCTAATTATGCTTTTAACATTATCAGAGTGCTCTAGACATTAAATAACACCCTTATATTTGCCTATTAGTAAATATAGTACACATAGTAAGACATAAATAAGACCATAAGACACACAAAACCTGATTACAACCTTCTAATTATGCTTTTAACGTTATTAGAGTCCTTTAGACATGAAATAACACCCCTATATTTACGTATTAGTAAATATAGTAGACATAATAAGACATAAATAAGACCATCAGACATACAAAACCTGTTTACGACCTTCTAATTATGCTATTAGAGTCCTCTAGACATGAAATAACACCCTTATATTCACGTATTAGTAAATATAGTAGACATAATAAGACATAAATAAGACTTGTGTCTGTGTGTGTTGCTATCAATGTGTTAGAAGAGCTGAGCGGACAGGAAGTGACCTTGTTAGGTAATATTATGCCTTTTGAGACATTATTCAAACATGCATTAAAGGTTTAATTTTTTTTAATATTTCCTGACTAATAATAGGCTGTATTGAACCATGATTTATTCAGTTAATAAAATGATGTATATTTTTGAAAACCTTTGATAGACGGAAAACACAATAGCTTTGGGTTGGTTAAAAGGAGTGTGTGTGTGTGTGTGTGTGTGTGTGTGAAAGCACTCAAGTGCACGGCCTTCTCATAAATCCCAGCATTTTTAATCATACCTGTCTTCTGCTCTTTTGCCGCAATCCTAAGATAAATTGTTCTTCCTTTTTTTGCGCTCCTGCCCATCTTCCTTCTCAATTATCCGGCTCCTCCTCGGGCATTTATTTATTTGTCCAAAGTTCATGTACAGTATGCATACAAATTTTCTCCTAGGGGCAGCCGGGCACGGCTCAGCGGAGCATGGCGGCGAGAAAGGAGGTGGAGGGGAAAGGGATCGGAGTTTTTTTTTTTTTTTCTTCAAGGCAGACCTGAGGGTTGCCTTAAACACCTTTTACATGATAAGCCAACACGCTTGGCTCGACTCTCTGCAGCCGGCGTAGTTCCCTTAATGAGATGCTCACTGCAGTTTCAGGCGTAGCCACGCAGATGATCCACATCGGGGGCCGCGACACACACACACACACACATACGGCTCTGAGCGCCGGACGCTTGACGTGCACCAAACAGGAAATGCAGCTTCTGTGTCACTGGTTTGAAATTGCCGAGCAGGAGGCGGAAACAGGGTGGGAACAGGGGGGCTTTTTGGCCGATTGTAGTCAGGTGAAGGCTGCTGGGAAACTAATTAGAGGCCGTATCACAGCAGCAGCAGAGCCTGAGCCTCTTTGACTCCACGGTGAGGTAAACAAAGTGCTCAGCTTCTTGTTTCTGTGACAGGCCAGATAAAGTGCTGTTTACCTTTTATACTTCTTTCATGGCCGACGTGTGCGCTCTTTTGTTGCTTTGTGCGTGTGAGAATGCAAAAAATTGCAAACAAAAAAAGTGTGACACTACCTGAGCATATAAAAAAATAGTTATTGCATACTAATTTAAATTACTCTCCTGGTTGGTAAATTGGTTGAAATGGTCGTGACGGCCATGTTTGTGTCACAATACAAAACACACAAACACCGCCCGCCGCCAATTAGGGAGGTTTGTCCTCGGCTTTCTTCCCTTTTTTGTTTCATCCCCACGCTTCTCAGCAACTACCAGACACCTGAAGTGGCACAAAGTGAAGTATGCTGGGTAATGCAATTAGGATAACATGGAAGGGAAGGGTTCCGAAATAACTGAGACTAGACTACTTGCAATGTTGTGACACTAAAAACACCCGCCCACCCCTTGCATTGATCTTCATTGTTGCTGGTGTAGAGCGAGGGGGGGGGGGGGGGGGGGTCCAGATGTTTTTCCAACGATGGCCACTGATACTGAAAAATGAAAGGATGCAACTTTTCCATTTTGTATTTTTGTAAAGCAACGCTATAGATGCTAAGACGTGATTTATATTTCAAGAACCTGTTTACGACCTTCTAATTATGTTTTTAACATGATTAAAGCCCTCTAGACATGAAATAACACCCCTATATTCAAAATTACACTCCTATGACCCAATATAGTAAACATAATAAGACAAAATAAGACATACAAGACATAAAAAACTTTTTAGGACCTTCTAAAAATGTTTTTTAACATTATTAGAGCCTTGTAGATACGACGTAACACCCCTATATTTACATTTACACTCCTATTACTACAATCCGACTGTATATATACACAAATATGGTAGAAAAATAAGACGTACAAAACCTGTTTACGACCTTCTAATTATGTTTTTAACATGATTAAAGCCCTCTAGACATGAAATAACACCCCTATATTCAAAATTACACTCCTATGACCCAATATAGTAAACATAATAAGAGAAAATAAGACATACAAGACATAAAAAAAACCTTTTTAGGACCTTCTAAAAATGTTTTTTAACATTATTAGAGCCCTTTAGATACGACGTAACACCCCTATATTCACATTTACACTCCTATTACTATACTCTGACTGTATATATACACAAAAATGGTAGAAAAATAAGACATACAAAACCTGTTTAAGACCTTCTAATTATGTTTTTAACATGATTAAAGCCCTCTAGACATGAAATAACACCCCTATATTCAAAATTACACTCCTATGACCCAATATAGTAAACATAATAAGAGAAAATAAGACATACAAGACATAAAAAAAACCTTTTTAGGACCTTCTAAAAATGTTTTTTAACATTATTAGAGCCCTTTAGATACGACGTAACACCCCTATATTCACATTTACACTCCTATTACTATACTCTGACTGTATATATACACAAAAATGGTAGAAAAATAAGACATATAAAACCTGTTTACGACCTTCTAATTATGTTTTTAACATGATTAAAGCCCTCTAGATATGAAATAACACCCCTATATTCAAAATTACACTCCTATGACCCAATATAGTAAACATAATAAGAGAAAATAAGACATACAAGACATAAAAAAACCTTTTTAGGACCTTCTAAAAATGTTTTTTTAACATTATTAGAGCCCTTTAGATACGACGTAACACCCCTATATTTACATTTACACTCCTATTACTACAATCCGACTGTATATATACACAAATATGGTAGAAAAATAAGACATAAAAAACCTGTTTACGACCTTCTAATTATGTTTTTAACATGATTAAAGCCCTCTAGATATGAAATAACACCCCTATATTCAAAATTACACTCCTATGACCCAATATAGTAAACATAATAAGAGAAAATAAGACATACAAGACATAAAAAAAACCTTTTTAGGACCTTCTAAAAATATTTTTTAACATTATTAGAGCCCTTTAGATACGAAGTTAACACCCCTATATTCACATTTACACTCCTATTACTATACTCTGACTGTATATATACACAAATATGGTAGAAAAATAAGACATACAAAACCTGTTTATGACCTTCTGATTATGTTTTTAACATGACTAAAGCCCTCTAGACATGAAATAACACCCCTATATTCAAAATTACACTCCTATGACCCAATATAGTAAACATAATAAGAGAAAATAAGACATACAAGACATAAAAAAACCTTTTTAGGACCTTCTAAAAATGTTTTTTAACATTATTAGAGCCCTTTAGATACGAAGTAACACCCCTATATTCACATTTACACTCCTATTACTACACTCTGACTGTATATATACACAAATATGGTAGAAAAATAAGATGTACAAAACCTGTTTACGACCTTCTAATTATGTTTTTAACATGACTAAAGCCCTCTAGACATGAAATAACACCCCTATATTCAAAATTACACTCCTATGACCCAATATAGTAAACATAATAAGACAAAATAAGACATACAAGACATAAAAAACTTTTTAGGACCTTCTAAAAATGTTTTTTAACATTATTAGAGCCCTTTAGATACGACGTAACACCCCTATATTTACATTTACACTCCTATTACTACAATCCGACTGTATATATACACAAATATGGTAGAAAAATAAGACATACAAAACCTGTTTACGACCTTCTAATTATGTTTTTAACATGATTAAAGCCCTCTAGCATGAAATAACACCCCTATATTCAAAATTACACTCCTATGACCCAATATAGTAAACATAATAAGAGAAAATAAGACATACAAGACATAAAAAAAACCTTTTTAGGACCTTCTAAAAATGTTTTTTAACATTATTAGAGCCCTTTAGATACGACGTAACACCCCTATATTCACATTTACACTCCTATTACTACACTCTGACTGTATATATACACAAATATGGTAGAAAAATAAGACGTACAAAACCTGTTTACGACCTTCTAATTATGTTTTTAACGTGATTAAAGCCCTCTAGACATGAAATAACACCCCTATATTCAAAATTACACTCCTATGACCCAATATAGTAAACATAATAAGAGAAAATAAGACATACAAGACATAAAAAACTTTTTAGGACCTTCTAAAAATGTTTTTTAACATTATTAGAGCCTTGTAGATACGACGTAACACCCCTATATTCACATTTACACTCCTATTACTATACTCTGACTGTATATATACACAAAAATGGTAGAAAAATAAGACATACAAAACCTGTTTACGACCTTCTAATTATGTTTTTAACATGATTAAAGCCCTCTAGATATGAAATAACACCCCTATATTCAAAATTACACTCCTATGACCCAATATAGTAAACATAATAAGAGAAAATAAGACATACAAGACATAAAAAAAACCTTTTTAGGACCTTCTAAAAATGTTTTTAACATTATTAGAGCCCTTTAGATACGACGTAACACCCCTATATTTACATTTACACTCCTATTACTACAATCCGACTGTATATATACACAAATATGGTAGAAAAATAAGACATACAAAACCTGTTTACGACCTTCTTATTATGTTTTTAACATGATTAAAGCCCTCTAGATATTAAATAACACCCCTATATTCAAAATTACACTCCTATGACCCAATATAGTAAACATAATAAGACAAAATAAGACATACAAGACATAAAAAACTTTTTAGGACCTTCTAAAAATGTTTTTTAACATTATTAGAGCCTTGTAGATACGACGTAACACCCCTATATTCACATTTACACTCCTATTACTACACCCTGACTGTATATATACACAAATATGGTAGAAAAATAAGACATACAAAACCTGTTTACGACCTTCTAATTATGTTTTTAACATGATTAAAGCCCTCTAGATATGAAATAACACCCCTATATTCAAAATTACACTCCTATGACCCAATATAGTAAACATAATAAGACAAAATAAGACATACAAGACATAAAAAACTTTTTAGGACCTTCTAAAAATGTTTTTTAACATTATTAGAGCCTTGTAGATACGACGTAACACCCCTATATTCACATTTACACTCCTATTACTATACTCTGACTGTATATATACACAAAAATGGTAGAAAAATAAGACATACAAAACCTGTTTAAGACCTTCTAATTATGTTTTTAACATGATTAAAGCCCTCTAGACATGAAATAACACCCCTATATTCAAAATTACACTCCTATGACCCAATATAGTAAACATAATAAGAGAAAATAAGACATACAAGACATAAAAAAAACCTTTTTAGGACCTTCTAAAAATGTTTTTTAACATTATTAGAGCCCTTTAGGTACGACGTAACACCCCTATATTTACATTTACACTCCTATTACTACAATCCGACTGTATATATACACAAATATGGTAGAAAAATAGGACATACAAAACCTGTTTATGACCTTCTAATTATGCTTTTAACATGACTAAAGCCCTCTAGATATGAAATAACACCCCTATATTCAAAATTACACTCCTATGACCCAATATAGTAAACATAATAAGAGAAAATAAGACATACAAGACATAAAAAAAAACTTTTTAGGACCTTCTAAAAATGTTTTTTAACATTATTAGAGCCCTTTAGATACGACGTAACACCCCTATATTCACATTTACACTCCTATTACTACACTCTGACTGTATATATACACAAATATGGTAGAAAAATAAGACATACAAAACCTGTTTACGACCTTCTAATTATGTTTTTAACATGATTAAAGCCCTCTAGATATGAAATAACACCCCTATATTCAAAATTACACTCCTATGACCCTATATAGTAAACATAATAAGAGAAAATAAGACATACAAGACATAAAAAACTTTTTAGGACCTTCTAAAAATGTTTTTAACATTATTAGAGCCTTGTAGATACGACGTAACACCCCTATATTCACATTTACACTCCTATTACTATACTCTGACTGTATATATACACAAATATGGTAGAAAATAAGACGTACAAAACCTGTTTACGACCTTCTAATTATGTTTTTAACATGATTAAAGCCCTCTAGACATGAAATAACACCCCTATATTCAAAATTACACTCCTATGACCCAATATAGTAAACATAATAAGACAAAATAAGACATACAAGACATAAAAAAACCTTTTTAGGACCTTCTAAAAATGTTTTTTAACATTATTAGAGCCCTTTAGATACGACGTAACACCCCTATATTTACATTTACACTCCTATTACTACAATCCGACTGTATATATATACACAAATATGGTAGAAAAATAAGACGTACAAAACCTGTTTACGACCTTCTAATTATGTTTTTAACATGATTAAAGCCCTCTAGACATGAAATAACACCCCTATATTCAAAATTACACTCCTATGACCCAATATAGTAAACATAATAAGACAAAATAAGACATACAAGACATAAAAAACTTTTTAGGACCTTCTAAAAATGTTTTTTAACATTATTAGAGCCTTGTAGATACGACGTAACACCCCTATATTCACATTTACACTCCTATTACTATACTCTGACTGTATATATACACAAAAATGGTAGAAAAATAAGACATACAAAACCTGTTTAAGACCTTCTAATTATGTTTTTAACATGATTAAAGCCCTCTAGACATGAAATAACACCCCTATATTCAAAATTACACTCCTATGACCCAATATAGTAAACATAATAAGAGAAAATAAGACATACAAGACATAAAAAAAACCTTTTTAGGACCTTCTAAAAATGTTTTTAACATTATTAGAGCCCTTTAGATACGACGTAACACCCCTATATTTACATTTACACTCCTATTACTACAATCCGACTGTATATATACACAAATATGGTAGAAAAATAAGACATACAAAACCTGTTTACGACCTTCTTATTATGTTTTTAACATGATTAAAGCCCTCTAGATATTAAATAACACCCCTATATTCAAAATTACACTCCTATGACCCAATATAGTAAACATAATAAGACAAAATAAGACATACAAGACATAAAAAACTTTTTAGGACCTTCTAAAAATGTTTTTTAACATTATTAGAGCCTTGTAGATACGACGTAACACCCCTATATTCACATTTACACTCCTATTACTACACCCTGACTGTATATATACACAAATATGGTAGAAAAATAAGACATACAAAACCTGTTTACGACCTTCTAATTATGTTTTTAACATGATTAAAGCCCTCTAGATATGAAATAACACCCCTATATTCAAAATTACACTCCTATGACCCAATATAGTAAACATAATAAGACAAAATAAGACATACAAGACATAAAAAACTTTTTAGGACCTTCTAAAAATGTTTTTTAACATTATTAGAGCCTTGTAGATACGACGTAACACCCCTATATTCACATTTACACTCCTATTACTATACTCTGACTGTATATATACACAAAAATGGTAGAAAAATAAGACATACAAAACCTGTTTAAGACCTTCTAATTATGTTTTTAACATGATTAAAGCCCTCTAGACATGAAATAACACCCCTATATTCAAAATTACACTCCTATGACCCAATATAGTAAACATAATAAGAGAAAATAAGACATACAAGACATAAAAAAAACCTTTTTAGGACCTTCTAAAAATGTTTTTTAACATTATTAGAGCCCTTTAGGTACGACGTAACACCCCTATATTTACATTTACACTCCTATTACTACAATCCGACTGTATATATACACAAATATGGTAGAAAAATAGGACATACAAAACCTGTTTATGACCTTCTAATTATGCTTTTAACATGACTAAAGCCCTCTAGATATGAAATAACACCCCTATATTCAAAATTACACTCCTATGACCCAATATAGTAAACATAATAAGAGAAAATAAGACATACAAGACATAAAAAAAAACTTTTTAGGACCTTCTAAAAATGTTTTTTAACATTATTAGAGCCCTTTAGATACGACGTAACACCCCTATATTCACATTTACACTCCTATTACTACACTCTGACTGTATATATACACAAATATGGTAGAAAAATAAGACATACAAAACCTGTTTACGACCTTCTAATTATGTTTTTAACATGATTAAAGCCCTCTAGATATGAAATAACACCCCTATATTCAAAATTACACTCCTATGACCCTATATAGTAAACATAATAAGAGAAAATAAGACATACAAGACATAAAAAACTTTTTAGGACCTTCTAAAAATGTTTTTAACATTATTAGAGCCTTGTAGATACGACGTAACACCCCTATATTCACATTTACACTCCTATTACTATACTCTGACTGTATATATACACAAATATGGTAGAAAATAAGACGTACAAAACCTGTTTACGACCTTCTAATTATGTTTTTAACATGATTAAAGCCCTCTAGACATGAAATAACACCCCTATATTCAAAATTACACTCCTATGACCCAATATAGTAAACATAATAAGACAAAATAAGACATACAAGACATAAAAAAACCTTTTTAGGACCTTCTAAAAATGTTTTTTAACATTATTAGAGCCCTTTAGATACGACGTAACACCCCTATATTTACATTTACACTCCTATTACTACAATCCGACTGTATATATACACAAATATGGTAGAAAAATAAGACGTACAAAACCTGTTTACGACCTTCTAATTATGTTTTTAACATGATTAAAGCCCTCTAGACATGAAATAACACCCCTATATTCAAAATTACACTCCTATGACCCAATATAGTAAACATAATAAGACAAAATAAGACATACAAGACATAAAAAACTTTTTAGGACCTTCTAAAAATGTTTTTTAACATTATTAGAGCCTTGTAGATACGACGTAACACCCCTATATTCACATTTACACTCCTATTACTATACTCTGACTGTATATATACACAAAAATGGTAGAAAAATAAGACATACAAAACCTGTTTAAGACCTTCTAATTATGTTTTTAACATGATTAAAGCCCTCTAGACATGAAATAACACCCCTATATTCAAAATTACACTCCTATGACCCAATATAGTAAACATAATAAGAGAAAATAAGACATACAAGACATAAAAAAAACCTTTTTAGAACCTTCTAAAAATGTTTTTTAACATTATTAGAGCCCTTTAGATACGACGTAACACCCCTATATTCACATTTACACTCCTATTACTACACTCTGACTGTATATATACACAAATATGGTAGAAAAATAAGACATACAAAACCTGTTTACGACCTTCTAATTATGTTTTTAACATGATTAAAGCCCTCTAGACATGAAATAACACCCCTATATTCAAAATTACACTCCTATGACCCAATATAGTAAACATAATAAGAGAAAATAAGACATACAAGACATAAAAAAACCTTTTTAGGACCTTCTAAAAATGTTTTTTAACATTATTAGAGCCCTTTAGATACGACGTAACACCCCTATATTCACATTTACACTCCTATTACTACACTCTGACTGTATATATACACAAATATGGTAGAAAAATAAGACATACAAAACCTGTTTACGACCTTCTAATTATGTTTTTAACATGATTAAAGCCCTCTAGACATGAAATAACACCCCTATATTCAAAATTACACTCCTATGACCCAATATAGTAAACATAATAAGACAAAATAAGACATACAAGACATAAAAAACTTTTTAGGACCTTCTAAAAATGTTTTTTAACATTATTAGAGCCTTGTAGATACGACGTAACACCCCTATATTCACATTTACACTCCTATTACTACACTCTGACTGTATATATACACAAATATGGTAGAAAAATAAGACATACAAAACCTGTTTATGACCTTCTAATTATGTTTTTAACATGACTAAAGCCCTCTAGACATGAAATAACACCCCTATATTCAAAATTACACTCCTATGACCCAATATAGTAAACATAATAAGAGAAAATAAGACATACAAGACATAAAAAAACCTTTTTAGGACCTTCTAAAAATGTTTTTTAACATTATTAGAGCCCTTTAGATACGACGTAACACCCCTATATTCACATTTACACTCCTATTACTATACTCTGACTGCATATATACACAAAAATGGTAGAAAAATAAGACATATAAAACCTGTTTATGACCTTCTAATTATGTTTTTAACATGATTAAAGCCCTCTAGATATGAAATAACACCCCTATATTCAAAATTACACTCCTATGACCCAATATAGTAAACATAATAAGACAAAATAAGACATACAAGACATAAAAAAACCTTTTTAGGACCTTCTAAAAATATTTTTTAACATTATTAGAGCCCTTTAGATACGAAGTAACACCCCTATATTCACATTTACACTCCTATTACTACACTCAGAAGAAAAGGCTAGAAGTTCCCCTTTCACCATCACTGAGATCTAAAGAAGGTACGTGTAGTCGTGTGGCCGAGAAAAGGATGTGGCGGTTTCCCGCACCTTGAACAACCCCCCCCCCCCCCCACTTACTCCTAAATGGCCCAGGTCAGACAGTCAAAACATAATTATCACCTGATCGCCCGTTGACCTGCTTACCTGACATTAACCTCGGTCTGCACTAACGGGAGCCGCTGGTCGCCTCGGGGGCGAGCAGATGCTAATTTGAAGCAGAGTTAGCTGTATGGGGGGGGTGTGAGGGTGGGTGGGGGGGGGGGTAATTGCGAGGATCTAATAGGGATCAGTGCTGTGGGAGCTCTCCATACATCTGCCGTCTGGCTAAGAACGACTGCACCTGAGACTCGCTCGCCATCTTGGACGAGCTCACACGCCATCGTCGGCGTTTGAATTCCGACATAAGTCCGTTGTGCGTCTTATCAAGTCACCCCCCCCCTCGCATAAATAGTGTGTTACACTCTGTATGCAAATTTAATATTTACAATCCAAACATGGAACTTTGAAATATTCCCAGACTGAGCTAGCGTGCGTTGTTAGCAAGACATTCCACTCGCACATTGATGTCATTATCAGCAGAAAAATGATACCGATATATTCTTATAATTTTTTTAATGCCAATATTAGACATGCCTGATTATATATATGAATATATAAATGAACATTTAATTTTTTTAATTAACAAATTTTGTATTTCAACTCAATGTGACTAAATGTTGTTTTTTCCTCATAATATTACTTACTTTTTTTCTTCCCGGAATACAATATTTTTTCTCTCAATATTTGTACTTTATTTGGAAAATTACAGCTGTTTTTTTTGTATGTTATTGTCATGTTCCAACTATTTCACTCCGTAATTATGACTTAAATCCAATCATATTTTAACATTATAACTTTTAATATTAAAAACACATTTTCCAAAAATAAATAAAAATTAAATAAATAAACTTGCCGGCGCAAGTTTGATATGGATGCTGTATGGTATCATGTACCCAGAAAAAATTATTACGTTTGATTCATGTTCATGTTAAAGGTTAAATAACTGTTAATAGTTATCCTCCCTATGCGTGTGGAAGTGGTAAGTTTTTGGCTATTTAAGTTTAAAGGAAATAACTTGAAGGCTACCGTTTAGGTCGCTAGCTCTCTAGTTTGCGAGTTAGCATGTGTCTCAAGACCCTGCAGTTGCGCAATATGTTGTAAATAAAAAAATATAAATGTGACTATAGTCGTGTTTTGTCATGTCTACAGGGCTCTAATAATGCTTTGTTTGTTTTAATCTGAAATAAATCATTTGTCTACCCACAAAATGTTTTTATTATTTGCCGTTTTATTATTATTATTATTATTATATTTATTTATTACTGATTGATTTTCTTTATTCTTGATGTATTTTTTGATTTATTTATCTTATTTTGTGCAGAAAAATATCAGAGCTTTTATTGTAGAAAATCGGAACCAAAGCACTGAAAAATTTGTATATTTTTTTGTTTTTAATAATTTTTTTTTTTTTTTTGGAAAACCTGATGCCGCCCAGACCCTAGCTCCAGCGGCCCCCAGGTAAATTGAGTTAGAGACCCCTGTTCTATATCTTTCCTGTATTGATGTGCGGGGAAGTGAAGGGCCTTGACCCTCTTGTAACGTGCATCACCTTTCCACTCCCGGGTACCACATCATATTGCTGCAGTGACAAGGAAAAGTGCCCGGGGGGGGGGCGGCCTCCTGGTCATCTTTAATTCATGCCATTAAATATGCAGCAGAAGCTCTCCTTGTAGCAGCTGTTAGCAAGCCATAATTCAGGAGATCAAATCAGAACAAATCGAGGGTGAGGTCGGAGTGAGCGCTGGCCAGAGGACGCGTTATCCGGTCCCCGTGCAGGTGCCACGTCGGGACTCGGCTTGTTAGTACCAGTACGCCTTCTGACTGAACGGAGATAAGCACCGCTTGGAATCGGAAGTGTATATAAGACAGAGGGCATGCTGGATATTGATGCTGAGGTGTCATTTTGGGTTTTTAGTTCTGAACCGCGATATTGTCTCAAGTTCGATGTTGCCAGCGCATGTGAGGAGTGCACGTGTGGAGAGCATGAATCGCTGAGGACGGAATAGAAGCTCATTGACGCCGTGCACCTGCATCAATACACGAGCTTACATAAGAGCAATTTAAGCCTGGAGATCAGTGAATGTGTGTATGTGTGTGTGCGTGCACAGGAAATCACAATTTCAATATAGCGCTGATTAAACTTCCCATTTACCGTTCAGGAACCGTCTTTTGGCAGGTTGCCTCCAGCCGCAGGCCTTGCCAAATGCTTTGAAACCCAATCAGGTTCTAGTCCTCGTATCGCTATCCGCCCCTCACGTTCACCTCGCCTCGCTCCTCGCTCACAGCCCACCGACTCACGTTGCAGCCTTGAAAAACATCAAGGGGAGGCTGGCGGTTGGTCATCCATCACCTCCGCCAGCTGGCGTAGGATGAACTACCGCTACGTCTGGCAGGCACCTGTTGGTCGTCCGCAAGGTATGCTAAAATACCCAAGACGTTGTTTAGCATTCCAGCAAACAATTACATCTTTTCTTGGATTTTTTTCTTGATGTTATGATCCTGATTTGTTTCGAGACACACCCTTTTACTGCTCTGACATCAACCCATTCTGTGGATAAAAAACACCTGCCACAGAAATGCTCTCTTCCACTCAAACCTCCCCACCATTAAGGGCAAGACCAAAGAGCTGTAGACGTATCTCAGATTGTAAACCTGCACAAGACTGGAACAGATTTCTTATCTTAACCCATTCTGTGGAAAAAAAGACACCTGTCACGCAAATGCTCTCTTCCATTCAAACCTCCCCACCACTACGGGCAAGACCAAAGACCTGTAGACGTATCTCAGATTGTAAACCTGCACAAGACTGGAACAGATTTCTTATCTCAGCCCATTCTGTGGAAAAAAGACACCTGTCACTCAAACGCTCTCTTCCATTCAAACCTCCCTACACTTTGGGCAAGACCAAAGAGCTGTAGATGTACCTCAGATTGTAAATCTGCACAAGACTGGAACAGATTTCTTATCTTAACCCATTCTGTGGAAAAAAGACACCTGTCACACAAACGCTGTCTTCCATTCAAACCTCCCCACAACTATGGGCAAGACCAAAGAGCTGTAGAAGTATCTCAGATTGTAAACCTGCACAAGACTGGAACAGATTTCTTATCTCAACCCATTCTGTGCAAAAAAGACACCTGTCACACAAACGCTCTCTTCCATTCAAACCTCCCTACACTGTGGGCAAGACCAAAGTGCTGTAGACGTATCTCAGATTGTAAACCTGCACAAGACTGGAACAGAGTTCTTATCTCAACCCATTCTGTGGAAAAAAGACACCTGTCACACAAATGCTCTCTTCCATTCAAACCTCCCCACAACTACGGGCAAGACCAAAGAGCTGTAGACGTATCTCAGATTGTCAACCTGCACAAGACTGGAACAGATTTCTTATCTCAACCCATTCTGTGGAAAAAAGTCACCTGTCACACAAACGCTCTCTTGCATTCAAACCTCCGCACCACCATGGGCAAGACCAAAGAGCTTGGGGGAGGGCAGAGATCATATCTGACCTACAGCGCATGCCCATATAAGGAAGCCCGTCTATGTGTGACATCACAAACCTCCAGTTTTAACACGCCCTCTGAAACAGAGCATTTTGAGCCATGCCAAACATTTTTCAGGGTTCAATTCCAAATGCGCTAACTTCATTATCAGGGGTTAGGCAGTTAGGATCCGGCTAGGGTAGGGGTACTGTTAGGGATTTAGGGGAGGGGGTGTCGGTGGTTCAGGCTTGGTGTACGGTCAGGGTTAGAAGGTTCCAGGTTAGGCTAGGGACTTACTAGAGTGTGTTACGCTAAGAGTATTTATCTAGTCTGACAAGCACAAGAAACAACAAAGTAGAATTGATCGATAAAGTCTGCAAAATTATTATTATTTTTTTTTTCCGAGAAAGCTTTTCCAAAGTCAAAGTCTCTTGCATTGAAACCTTCGCACCACCATGGGCAAGACCAAAGAGCTTGGGGGAGGGCAGAGATCATATCTGACCTACAGCGCATGCCCATATAAGGAAGCCCGTCTATGTGTGACATCACAAACCTCCAGTTTTAACACGCCCTCTGAAACAGAGCATTTTGAGCCATGCCAAACATTTTTCAGGGTTCAATTCCAAATGCGCTAACTTCATTATCAGGGGTTAGGCAGTTAGGATCCGGCTAGGGTAGGGGTACTGTTAGGGATTTAGGGGAAGGGGTGTCGGTGGTTCGGGCTTGGTGTACGGTCAGGGTTATAGGGTTCCAGGTTAGGCTAGGGACTTACTAGAGTGTGTTACGCTAAGAGTATTTATCTAGTCTGACAAGCACAAGAAACAACAAAGTAGAATTGATCGATAAATTCTGCAAAATTATTATTTTTTTTTTCCGAGAAAGCTTTTCCAAAGTCAAAGTATTTGGCAACAACACGAAAGCGCAATCAAACCTCGCGGTTTGCGCCGACGACTTTGAAACACAAATCATATGTAATGTTTTTAAGCACCTGCAGAGCTGACCACCAGGGTACTTAAATTATTATTTTGAGTGGAAAATCCTGGCCAGAGCATTAAAACACATTAACTCCATCCAGCGTGTGCAGGAGACTAAGGACGAGAGATAGCGGCAGGGTTTGACCGCAGTGACCAGAGGAATTAGAGAGAGAGCTTATCCCCACGTCACTATCAACATGTTTAAGCCCAACGCTCTATTTCAACCCAGAAAAGCCATCAGCATAAAACCGCCCTCTCCGTCGTCTGTTTGTCTCCCTAATTAATGACTTCACATGCCACAGTGTGTTTTGCAAATGATAGATGATGGAGAATTATGTGCGGTGGGCACAGCCGGTAGTGGATCTGTGCCGTCAGCTTCCCACTCGCATTACCTGAGTCGATCTGGCACTCGCTCTGAACGGGACAGATTTGATTTTTACCACGTAAGAGGCTTTTATAAATAAATAAATATATATAAAAAAAGGTTTCTAATGCCGGATTTGGTAGGTAAGCACAATCTGTCATGTTCACCTACGATGATATTATCCAACAAGGACATGAGGACGCAGCAAAGACCGGACCTGGTTAGTGGACACCGGGATTAGTGGCGAGCCTAAATTTAAGGCGACCGCTGAAACTTTTTCTTATAGTTTTGCTGTGACAAAATGAAGTGAAAACAAAGAGCTTGCAACCAAAAGGCGCTAAATCCAATTTTCACTAAGTTGCATGTTTTTCATGAGTTTAATAGACCTCTGTCATGTGTATCCAAATCACATATTTTGGTCTTGAAATCATTTTTAAAAATATGAAAAAAAGTCATATGAAATTTATGCTTTCAACCAAAAGGCGCTAAATCCAATTTTCACTAAGTTGCATGTTTTTCATGAGTTTAATAGACCTCTGTCATGTGTATCCAAATCACATATTTTGGTCTTGAAATCATTTTTAAAAATATGAAAAAAAGTCATATGAAATTTATGCTTTCAACCAAAAGGCGCTAAATCCAATTTTCACTAAGTTGCATGTTTTTCATGAGTTTAATAGACCTCTGTCATGTGTATCCAAATCACATATTTTGGTCTTGAAATCATTTTAAAAAATATGAAAAAAAGTCATATGAAATTTATGCTTTCAACCAAAAGGCGCTAAATCCAATTTTCACTAAGTTGCATGTTTTTCATGAGTTTATTAAAAAAAAAATATAAAATACATGGTGTGTGCAGGATTTTTATAGCATGCATTTTTATGACCTATATTGATATCTCTTTCATTTGCAATATAGACTTGATGACCAAATAGATTGATATGTGCGTAGTTAAAAATCATTGATTTTCTCGAAATCAGTCAAAATGGATTTAGCGCCTTTTGGTTGCAAGCTCTTCATATAAAGTAACATATAATAAGTCTCGGCCCTGGGAGAAGAAGAAGAGGAGACATATGGACACGTTTCCTATTTGACGCTTTGAAGAACAGGACGTTAGGGTTAGGGTATCAACCATGTGGAGTGATTATCGCCGCTCACTGGAAGAGGCATCTGCTGAGTCATGCTGACAAGCCAAGCGAAAAGAAGTGACGATTTGCACAATCATCTGTTATCATTTTCACATGTTATGTTTACTGCTGTTTTTATTGCTGGGAAAGAGCGGCGTTGCATCAATGCCAAGTTATGCAGAATTGATGTATTACTATCATATTATCATCTTACTCATTCAACATCTGAAAAATGTTGTTTTTTATTGGGCTACATTCTAAAGATATAATATAACAAGAAATAAAAAAAAGAAAGCAATTATACAAGAATAAAATAAAAATGGAAACTGTCAAAAAGTTGTAATATAATATTATTATAATAATAAATAATAATTATTATTATAAAATATTCTAATATAAATATATTTGTCACGGTTCGGCTTCATTGCTTTTATGCAGAGAGCAGGACCAATTGCAGGTAAATTATATTTATTTGTTGCAGAAATTGCAGCAGCAGGAAAAAGCAACTCAGGTAGCTGACGGACAAACAACAATGACCCCGCACAGGGAGAAGCACACACCTGAACTAAATAGACAAATACAAATTAGGGACAGGTGTGGGTGACTATGACAACGAACGAAGACAGAGCAAAACAGAAGTTAAATACCAAAATAAGAGTCCAAAACGGAAACCAAAGCCCAAGAAGGTGACTCAAACGCAACCTGTCACATGCGAACCCACACAATATTATTATAATGATTATTAATTATTAATAATTAGTAATTATTATTAGCACCATGCCAAAATATTGAAGAAAAACTACATTTTTAAAATTGTAATATTATGAGAAACAAACAAAAACAACAGATAAAATAATATAATATTTTTTACAACAGTAAAATAATATAATGAAAGTAAAAAAATATATATACATATATACTAGGAAAAGGTGTAAGTAATTGGAAGTAAAAAAAGAAAAACAACATCAGAAATTGGGGAAAAAATGATGAAAAGCTACAAAAATTAAAGAGGAAGAACGCCACAATTTTAAAGAAAATAAATTAAGAAAATTAATTAAGAAAAACAACAACAGAAGAAATTGAAAAAAACCTACAGTAATTTTGTGAAAATAAAGTCAAAATAGTACAACAAAAATGTCATAATCTTTTGTTTGTTTCTTTCTTTTGGCTTTTTTGAATAAAAAGAATTTAATTTTATTTAATTGTATTTAATTTTATTTAATTTTATTTAATTTTATTTAATTTTATTTAATTTTATTTAATTTTATTTAATTTTATTTAATTTTATTTAATTTTATTTAAAAAAAAACAACATCAGAAATTGGGAGAAAAAAATGATGAAAAGCTACAAATATTAAAGTCAAAATATTAAGAGGAAGAACGGCACAATTTTAAAGAAAATAAATTAAGAAAATTAATTAAGAAAAACAACAACAGAAAGAAGTTGGAAAAAAAAACGTACTTAATTAACTAAATAACTACCTAATTTTGTGAAAATAAAGTCAAAATAGTAGAACAAAAATGTCGTAATCTTTTGTTTGTTTGTTTCTTTCGGCTTTTTTGAATTAAATGAATTTTAATTTAATTTAATTTAATTTAATTTAATTTAATTTAATTTAATTTAATTTAATTTAATTTAATTTAATTTAATTTAATTTAATTTAATTTAATTGTATTTAATTTATTTTATATTATTTAATTTAATTTAATTTAATTTAATTTAATTTAATTTAATTTAATTTAATTTAATTTAATTTAATTTTATTTAATTTAATTTTATTTTATTTTATTAAAAAAAACAACATGAAACATGTGAAAATAAAGTCAAAATAGTAGAACAAAAATCTCGTAATCTTTTGTTTGTTTCTTTCTTTCGGCTTTTTTCTGCGTACAAAGTCGCCACAGCAGAACTTTTCATCCGCATACTGATTTCGACCAGTCCAGAACACTAACCACTAAACCACGGCGGCTCCAAAAAAGTTGTACTCTGATAATTATGCGAATATTATCTTGTTATATTACAAAGAAAGCTAAAATTATAGTAGCATAATGTTAAAAAATAACACAAAAAGTCATAATATTGGCCCAAGACGCCAATGGTTTGGCAAGGTCTCGCTGATTGAGCTACTCCCACCCCAGTATACCCAGTATACCTTGTTCCAATATATTTTAGCCTAAATTATTTATCAAATTTAAGATTAAATCTAATTCATTATTACATGTATTAAAAGGTTGTATTTTACATTGATTAAAGTATTGAAAGGGCATGCCTTAACCACTAAATTTGCAGTATATACAGTATATTTTACATATACAGTATATATGTAAAGTATATTTTCATGTAACGTTTTCTCCACATGTGTCTCGAACCGAGTTGCTTGTTTTTCCTTTCGTTTTCCAAATGTTAATAATTCCTATTTTTGATCGCCCGCTGCCTCAGGCCAAGTTTTAATCCTGATCCAGACTTTGATTCACTGTCCGGTTTTAATAATGCAAGCATGTTCATGGGTGGTTGCCCCCCTTACCTCAGGGTCTCTGTCTCGCCGACCCCCTCCCTCATCCGTCCCCAATACACCACAGAAGAAATGTGATGACAAAAGTTTCCTTTCTTGGCAAAAGAGCATTTTAAACACGCCAAAGTTTCCAATTGCGAGCGTCTTTAATCTTGTGAAAGCATTTCCTTCCCCTTGTGCCGCCTCTGCCTCCATGTTTCCTGCTGCTGAAACACAGCGAGCCCAGCCACAAAAACACGCAGACACATCATCAAACATTAATTGCCCAGCTTTCCCACCAACACCCCCCACCATCGCCCCCCCACTTCCATGAGATTCTTCTTAAAACATGTGAAACGGCTCTGAGCGGCAGTGACATGCTTGAAGGCGAGCGGCGAGCTGATTGCCATCACGAGCCTCTGATAGGTGCAACAACAAAATAAGCATTAACAATATTTGAGGGCGGGGCTGTTTGCGACACATTTTTCAATTAACACTTTGTTGATTAGCTTCCTTTTTTGTCTCTTTCACCGTGACACGCTCCTCCTCCGCCGCTTTGTTTCTTTAAACTGGGCCACGAAATCAGCGTGAATTTGCATGTTTGCTGTGAAAATTGCAAAGCTGCCAGATAGTTTTGCTCTAATCGCAGACCTAACCCTGCTAAATCGAATATAAGTTGAATATAACTTTATCGGGAAAGGTTCCTGTCAAGCGACCAATGAATGTTTCCGGTCGCAGGTGGTCACTTGTGAGGCGTGCATTCCTATGGTTATGGTTATGGTTATGGTTATAGTTTGACTTCATTTGAATATGCATCAGATTACAATTGAGTGGGTCCCATAATCAGTTCACAGTTCCACATGTCCAAAAGGAGTAGGAAGAAGCAAAGCTTATTAAATTCTACCCCTCCATCTGTTACATTTGTTCACTTCCTGCTTTCCTAATATAATTTTTAATTGCATTAATTTTATTTTATTTTATTTTATTTTATTTTATTTTATTTTATTTTATTTTATTTTATTTTATTTTATTTTATTTTATTTTATTTTATTTTATTTTCACATACCAAAGTACGAGGTGATATGACCATCCAATGACATAATGGGTACCAAATGAAATAAAACCATTACCATTACATGTTCGAAAGGGACTTATCTAGTCCCAACCCCCTAACCACCCAGATTCCAACCTCATCCCAACAAAACATATATTATTCCTTGTCTACCCAGAATAAAAAACCCCATATCCAAGCACCCTCACCCAGCTTGAGGCACCCAACCACGTGCCAAGAGCAACCAGTTCGTACATCGTCCAGTACAAAAGAAAGAAAAAAAACACTTCAACTACTCATCACAAGCTAACATGGATATAAAAACTCCACACAGAGATGGCTGAGGGTGAAAAAAAAGTATGTGAGAGAAAACAGACAAATATTCTTTAAAAACCTCAAATTCAATAATTTTTTATTTTTTATGTTTTATTTTTTATTTTTTATTTTTTATTTTTTATTTTTTATTTTTTATTTTTTATTTTTTATTTTTTATTTTTTATTTTTTATTTTTTTATTTTTAAGCCAGGGTGAGCCAAAGAAATCCGGAGTAGAACCGCTACTCTTAGGAGCGAGATGAGTCGGCTCAGGCATCCGGTTGGGATGCACCCCGGACGCCACACTGCGGAGGGATTCAGGGCACAAGATCCAGGATACATTGGAGACTACTATGTCTGTCAACTGGCCTGGGAACGCCTCATGATCCATCGGGAGGAGCTGGACAAAGTAGTCGTCGAGTTTCCTTGCTTCGGCCGGCTAATGTCCTTAATGTGACCTGACCTCGGATAGTTGGACGGATTTTAAAGTAAAACATTACAGAAGTTACTGTGTTGAAAATAATATCCAAAATATAAAATTCTCATGCATTTGAATCCAGAACCAATTCCAGCAGTCCTGGTCTTCCGGATCAAACAAAAATATTATATGGCTCTCTTGGAAATACATTTTCAAATATGTGAATCTCTCTATTTCTTAGCAAAAAAAAAAGGTTGCCGACCCCTTGTCCTAGTGGGAGTCTCATCCCAATGTGGCCTGCCCCCCTCCTTCGCTAACCCCATTCTCCTCAGGCTTGCCGGTAATTGAAATAAATTACACGAGCTTTGGTGTTATCTGTGCTTACTTTGTGGCGCCTCCCTCCTTGTCAGGAAATGCCTGGATTCAGGAAGGACCAGGTTTCAATGACCCCGTTCGGGGGGAACCCACACATAAACTGCAACTATTATGACTTTCCTAAGACAAACTGAGCAGTTTTTATATCAACCGATGATTCGGTGATGGCACACTATCAGGCAACCATGTGACCACTGCTCTGCGTCTTTGGGTTTCACTTCCAAAACTTCCAAAATCAACTTGAGACCGCCGCCGCCGTCGCTTTGTTGCGTCCCCAGTCCGCGGCAGCGGTGGCTTTTTAAGAGCGTTCTCTGGCGACTGCTGTGACACTGCCATTCCCATGCCCCGTCGAATTCTTTCCTCAGATCCCAGGCATTTAAGCAGCTCCCTCCCTCCCCGGCGCAGCTCAGAATGCAGCCAAGTCCACTGACCTGTGTGGGAGTGGATATTTTGGAAGGCAGCCCTGGCTTGTTCACGCACTATTCCTGTCCTCGCACGTTCATTAGCCCGGCCTCGGAAGTCGTCGCGGTGTTTACGCGCTCTTATCGTTCCTCGCTGCTGAGTGAGATTGAAATGGATTCATGAAGGCAACACATGAAACATGCATGTTGTGTTCGCTGACTTCACCGTTGTCGACTAACGGACTGTTGTTCTTTCTGCCAGAGGTCATAGCGGTGGAATGGTGTCATTATTTGCTGTTGATGCAGTGGCGGGAAGTTTTCCAAGGAAGGGGCTTCGGGATTTTCACATTACAGCCCAGCAGAGGAAGTAATGACCTGTAGGTGCTCAGCTGTGGGAAGGAAATTGGTG
The DNA here is from genome assembly GCF_037039965.1 of Doryrhamphus excisus. NCBI lineage: Eukaryota > Metazoa > Chordata > Actinopteri > Syngnathiformes > Syngnathidae > Doryrhamphus > Doryrhamphus excisus. The sequence goes on from NC_136371.1 coordinate 17,071,452, forward strand.
TTTCTTTTTTTAATAATTATTATACTCCAAAGCCGTCGTCGGCAGCATCGCCCCAAACCACCACCCCCCTACGACTCCCAGCACCAATCACCTCCCCTCCCCAGACTCCCGTCTCCCTTTTACAGTCTCCCACGCTGCAGCCCGGTTACATCACTTTTTTTCTGGAACTTTTCCTCACCTTTACATGGCTGTGGAGACAAGTAAACATTCCATGTTGCGGGTCGGGGCCCCTGATTGCGAACCGGCCTCCGTGGTGTTATTAACACTTGAAACCAAATGTTTGATGAGGACAGAATTCCACGGCCATATTGTTTTTAAGTCGGGGTTGTTTGTCCACATAACCGTTTTTTTGTATGAAGTTGGGACCTTTATCTCAGTTTTCCCAGTCAAAAAGACACGGCTCACATCCCATCCAGCGGATACTCTTCTCCCAGTGTATCGTTCCTCCCACACAAAAAAATAGAGATGACTTTACAAAAACCAGGACCTGTTTAACTATTCTGTATGTGTAAGTATTTGCCCCCTTCCTGAGTTATTTTTATTTATTTGTCACATTTTGTCACAATCTTCACTCGCTAAATGCACTGCAAAAAAGGCCAGTAAGGATAATTCATAATGCCGCCTACAGAGAACATACTAACTCCTTATTTCTAAAATGACAAATACTTCAACTTACTGATATAGTTCATCTTCAAACAGCTAAAATAATACATAAGGCTAAAAATATGATCTCAGGGAAGAAGTACATTTGAAACACTTAGCGTTAGCATAGCATTTCAGTATGTGGAATCAAAATAAAATGGCATAAAATAATAGTAAAATAAAATAAAATAAAATAAAATAAAATAAAATAAAAAAAATAAAATAAAATAAAATAAAATAAAATAAAATAAAATAAAATAAAATAAAATAAAATAAAATAAAATAAAATAAAATAAAATAAAATAAAATAAAATAAACTTTAGTCTCATCAGATCACAGAGTATTTTCCCAAAGATCATCACAATATTTTTAGGTGAAATTGAGATGAGCTGGAAATATTTTTTTTTGTTCAGCAGTGGTTTTGGTAATCACGTATCCTGTTTTTGCCTAATGTCTTTCTTATGGTGGCGTTATGACATTGAACATAACTGAGCAAGTGAGGCCTTAATGTTGTTGTGGGGTCTTTTGTGACCTCTTGGATAAGCCACTTCGGTCAGCCACTCCTAGGAAGCTTCACAACTGTTCTATGTTTTGACCATTTGTGGAGAATGGCTCTCATTGTGGTTTGCTGGAGTCACAAAAAATGGCGTTATAGTAACCTTTACCACACTGATAGATCTCAATTTATCTCACTTGTGTTTTAACGGGGTGGTAATTACTTTTTCACACCACTGAATGAGTGCAGTGCAGCCGATGATTGAGCCACTCCCGTCGTATTTACATACATGTGAAATGATGACGGTCTTCTCTTTGGGAGTTTTGCAACCTTGTCTTGGTGCGGTCCATCGCATTTCTGTGTTGTGTTTATGTATCTCATCTTTCAATTCTGATATAAAAATGCAAAGCGACAATACATTATACAAACTGGATTGTATTTTAGATGCTAATCGAGCAGTTGAACGCAAGATAAGGCCACATTTTTAGCAAAATTGTTGGTTGTTAACCAAAACATGTGTAAACTAAGGCGGACTTTAACCAAGGCAAACTGTATCTGCAATTTTGTGTGGACTTTTTTTTGCCTTAGGTTCATGTTACCTGTCGACCGACCCCCACAATACATTGTACAATCCCGTGCAAGTGATGCAACCAAACTGGATTGTATTTTAGATGCTAATCAAGCGGTTGAACGCAAGGCCAAATTTTTGCAAAATTGTTGGTTGTTAACCAAAACATGTGTAAACTGAGGCGGACTTTAACCAAGGCAAACTGTATCTGCAATTTTGCGTGGACTTTTTTTTGCCTTAGGTTCATGTTACCTGTCGACCGACCCCCACAATACATTGTACAATCCCGTGCAAGTGATGCGACCAAACTGGATTGTATTTTAGATGCTAGTCAAGCGGTTGAAGGCAAGGCCAAATTTTTGCAAAATTGTTGGTTGTTAACCAAAAAATGTGTAAACTGAGGCGGACTTTAACCAAGGCAAACTGTATCTGCAATTTTGCATGGACTTTTTTTTGCCTTAGGTTCATGTTACCTGTCGACCGACCCCCACAATACATTGTACAATCCCGTGCAAGTGATGCAACCAAACTGGATTGTATTTTAGATGCTAATCAAGTGGTTGAACGCAAGGTAAGGCCAAATTTTTAGCAAAAATATTGGTTGTTAACCAAAACATGTGTAAACTGAGGCGGACTTTAACCAAGGCAAACTGTATCTGCAATTTTGCGTGGACTTTTTTTTGCCTTAGGTTCATGTTACCTGTCGACCGACCCCCACAATACATTGTACAATCCCGTGCAAGTGATGCGACCAAACTGGATTGTATTTTAGATGCTAGTCAAGCGGTTGAAGGCAAGGCCAAATTTTTGCAAAATTGTTGGTTGTTAACCAAAAAATGTGTAAACTGAGGCGGACTTTAACCAAGGCAAACTGTATCTGCAATTTTGCATGGACTTTTTTTTGCCTTAGGTTCATGTTACCTGTCGACCGACCCCCACAATACATTGTACAATCCCGTGCAAGTGATGCAACCAAACTGGATTGTATTTTAGATGCTAATCAAGTGGTTGAACGCAAGGTAAGGCCAAATTTTTAGCAAAAATATTGGTTGTTAACCAAAACATGTGTAAACTGAGGCGGACTTTAACCAAGGTAAACTGTATCTGCAATTATTGTGTGGATTTTTTTGTCCTTAGGTTCATGTTACCAAAACATGTGTAAACTGAGGCGGACTTTAACCAAGGTAAACTGTATCTGCAATTATTGCGTGGACTTTTTTTGCATTAGGTTTCTGTGACCTGTCGACCGACCCCCTCAAAACATTGTACAATCCCGTGCAAGTGATGCAACCAAACTGGATTGTATTTTAGATGCTAATCAAGCGGTTGAACGCAAGGTAAGGCCAAATTTTTAGCAAAATTATTGGTTGTTAACCAAAACATGTGTAAACTGAGGCGGACTTTAACCAAGGTAAACTGTATCTGCAATTATTGTGTGGACTTTTTTTGCCTTAGGTTCATGTTACCAAAACATGTGTAAACTGAGGCGGACTTTAACCAAGGTAAACTGTATCTGCAATTATTGCGTGGACTTTTTTTGCATTAGGTTCCTGTGACCTGTCGACCGACCCCCACAAAACATTGTACAATCCCGTGCAAGTGATGCAACCAAACTGGATTGTATTTTAGATGCTAATCAAGCGGTTGAACGCAAGGTAAGGCCAAATTTTTAGCAAAATTATTGGTTGTTAACCAAAACATGTGTAAACTGAGGCGGACTTTAACCAAGGTAAACTGTATCTGCAATTATTGTGTGGACTTTTTTTGCCTTAGGTTCATGTTACCAAAACATGTGTAAACGGAGGCGGACTTTAACCAAGGTAAACTGTATCTGCAATTATTGCGTGGACTTTTTTTGCATTAGGTTCCTGTGACCTGTCGACCGACCCCCTCAAAACATTGTACAATCCCGTGCAAGTGATGCAACCAAACTGGATTGTATTTTAGATGCTAATCAAGCGGTTGAACGCAAGGTAAGGCCAAATTTTTAGCAAAATTATTGGTTGTTAACCAAAACATGTGTAAACTGAGGCGGACTTTAACCAAGGTAAACTGTATCTGCAATTATTGTGTGGACTTTTTTTGCCTTAGGTTCATGTTACCAAAACATGTGTAAACGGAGGCGGACTTTAACCAAGGTAAACTGTATCTGCAATTATTGCGTGAACTTTTTTTGCATTAGGTTCCTGTGACCTGTCGACCGACCCCCTCAAAACATTGTACAATCCCGTGCAAGTGATGCAACCAAACTGGATTGTATTTTAGATGCTAATCAAGCGGTTGAACGCAAGGTAAGGCCAAATTTTTAGCAAAATTATTGGTTGTTAACCAAAACATGTGTAAACTGAGGCGGACTTTAACCAAGGCAAACTGTATCTGCAATTATTGTGTGGACTTTTTTTGCCTTAGGTTCATGTTACCAAAACATGTGTAAACTGAGGCGGACTTTAACCAAGGTAAACTGTATCTACAATTATTGCATGGACTTTTTTTGCATTAGGTTCCTGTGACCTGTCGACCGACCCCCACAATACATTGTACAATCCCGTGCAAGTGATGCAACCAAACTGGATTGTATTTTAGATGCTAATCAAGCAGTTGAACGCAAGGTAAGGCCAAATTTTTAGCAAAATTATTGGTTGTTAACCAAAACATGTGTAAACTGAGGCGGACTTTAACCAAGGTAAACTGTATCTGCAATTATTGTGTGGACTTTTTTTGCCTTAGGTTCATGTTACCAAAACATGTGTAAACTGAGGCGGACTTTAACCAAGGTAAACTGTATCTGCAATTATTGCGTGGACTTTTTTTGCATTAGGTTCCTGTGACCTGTCGACCGACCCCCACGCCAGCACCGTGGCTAGTCGCGGTTGTTCTTGCATCGTTTCTTGAGGGGAAACCGTGGCAACAAGAAAGAGCGTACGGAATTGACAAGGGCCCAAGGCAGCTCATCAACTTATCACCAGTGTCCCGAATTTCCGCATCGCGGGACTAATAATGGATTATTCTATTCTACAGCGACTTAAATCAACTTTTCTTCCGCCTGCTTTGAGTAGCGTCCTGCGAGACCGGTGAAATATTCAGCATATATTCCAGTTACCTGCTGTTCCAGTAGGTAGAAAGCGGAAAACCAGAAGAAAGGCGGGTCTTTCATGTGCGTCTGACGGACTGTCACTCAAACACTGACACAGATATTCATCCCGGGGGCGCACGTCGGACACAACTTTTCATCGGCGCTAATCAAAACGAATAAACATGGGTAATTGTGCGGAGCGGGAAGAAGTTTTGGAAAATTCATAGGGAATTTTCAATGCCGCATGAAGTATTAAAACATCTTGGCCTAATTTCCTTTTCCTACCTAAGCGCTCTTCCCCACCTTGCTTTCCGCACGATTGCACCAGCATGCGTCACATGCGCTCGCAAACCATTAGGAGCAAATATTTACTTTCCCACATTGGCGCACTTCTTCCCGCTTTGATATTCCCTTTGATTTGCATTCCCTCCCCTTTAAGACGTGTGGAACTTTAAGAAATATGTCAGTTTGATGGGATTTTTCCCGCCTTTGTACATCACAGGCCAACATGAAGAAAAGTGCGTTAGCAGACAGGCAACAGATTGACATGTTTTTTTATTTTGACAGCGCTCGCCCTCCCCAGCCCAGCTTTGTGATCATAAATAGTGCATGCTGCTTATTACAGTCAGCGCCTCGCTCGCCGGTGTTGGCAGACAATTTGCCAGTACACATGTGAGACATTATTAGTGTTTCCCTTTCATCCCTCGCTTGTCTCCTCTCCCGGTCCTGTGCCATTGCTGCAAAGCACTCTGGGATGGCGTGTACCCGCCGATTCTGCACACTACTCGTCACGGCACTAAATTTGATGGGAAAAGCGCATAATGTGCCTCCTCTTCGATTAAATCTAATGTGATTAAGCGGTGACGACGAAGGAGTTTGTGTTAGCACAAAAAAGCCGGCATGATGACAGAATTTCAGCGTGTTTCGCGTCTCTCCGAGGAAAGAAAGGACATTTCTTGTGCTTCTGCATGCAGCAACATCTGGCTCCAATTACCCACTGTGAGCTGCTGCAGCATGACGAGGAAACTCAAAGGATTTCCTCTTTTAAAATACACATTATCCCCTAATCCCTGCCTAAATTAGCACTTAAGTGAGGCCTGCGCTTCCAAAAGCCTGCGTGTGCAGGTCTGCTACTCAAGAACATCAAACTCGGGCTAGGTTGATCGGTACCGTGGTCTGGCGTCACCCGTTTCACCTACTCGGTAAGTAAGGACCCTCGCCTCGTCCTAAAAGCATGTACGGTCCCTCCCCGGGGATGGATTTGCAAGTGGAGATACTACAAGTCACCTCTCCCTGACACTGCCGCCGGGGGCCTTGGGTGAGCGGTCAGTCTGTGGTCAAGGCGAGTACAAGCCCTAAAACCGAGCGCCATTCCCAACTTCCAAACAAAAACAGTGTCTCGCATGCAGACAAAGTGGAGAAGTGATTCGATGCCAGGTTCCTCTGGAGGCTGGTGGCACTTCACTGAGAGCAGGACATCCAAAGGGGGCCACACGGTGATAAATGAAATGATGCACCTTGTATTATATATTTTCTATGCTAAGGAGTTATTAGTATTAACTCTACTCTCCCACAATATTTGATTTTCTTCTTAAATAACTTTATTCCCATTATATGTTTATTTTACTCCCATAACATTCCCATATTTTTCCCCAAGCTAATTTTCTAAAATTACGACTTTATTTTGTTCTCAAAAAAAGTTCATTGCTTATTGTTCTAAAATTATATATTTTTTTCTTTTAGTATTTTGACTTTATTCTTGTAAAATTACAGCTGATTTTTTGGCTACTTCTGTTGTTTTGTTTTTTTCCCTTCTCATAATTCTGATTTTATTCCCATAATATTTTGACAAATATGTTTTTCCACAACCTATACATTTTTTAAAATATAATTAAAACAATAATATTTCAACTTTACACAAGTAAAATTACATTATTTCTCCCCATCATAACATTCCCATATTTTTCCCCAAGCTAGTTTTGTAAAAAATTACGACTTTATTTTGTTCTCATAACAGTTTATTGCTTATTGTTCTAAAATTATAGTTTTTTTCTCGTAGTATTTTGACTTTATTCTTGTAAAATGACAGCTGATTTTTTGGCTACTTTTGTTGTTTTGTTTTTTTTCCTTCTCATAATTCTGATTTTATTCCCATAATATTTTGACTAATATGTTTTTCCACAACCTATAAAAAAATATTTTTTAATACAATTAAAACATATGATTAAAACAATGATATTTCAACTTTACACAAGTAAAATTACATTATTTTTCCCCAGGCTAATTTTCTAAAAATGATGACTTTATTTTGTTCTCATAAAAAGTTTGCTTATTGTTCTAAAATTGCATTTTTTTTCTTTTAGTATTTTGACTTTATTCTTGTAAAATTACAGCATTTTTTTGTTCTTTTTCTTCTCATAATTCTGACTTTATTCCCATAATATTTTGACTAATTTGTTTTTCCACAACCTATAAAAAAGATTTATTGTTTTTTTTATATAATTAAAACAATAATATTTCAACTTGACACAAGTAAAATTACATTATTTTTCCCCAGGCAAATTTTCTAAAAATGACGACTTAATTTTGATCTCATAAAAAGTTTATTGCTTATTGTTCTAAAATTACAGCTTTTTCTTGCAGTATTTTGACTTTATTCTTGTAAAAAAAATTCTTCTCATAATTCTGACTTTATTCCCATAATATTTTGACTAATGTTTTTCTCCAACTATAAAAATAGATTTATTGTTTTTTATATAATTAAAACATAAAATTAAAACAATAATATTTCAAATTTACATGAGTAAAATTACATTATTTTTCCCAGGCTAATTTTCAAAAAATTAACGACTTTATTTTGTTCTCATAAAAAGTTTATTGCTTATTGTTCTAAAATTACAACTTTTTTCTTTCAATATTTTGACTTTATTCTTGTAAAATTACAGCTTTTTCTTGTTTTTTTTCTTTTCATAATTCTGACTTTATTCCCATATTATTTTGACTAATTTGTTTTTTTACAACCTATAAAAAATATGTATTGTTTTTTTTGTAAAATTAAAACATAATTAAAACAATAATATTTAAACTTTACACGAGTAAAATTACATTATTTCTCCCCATCATATTATGACATTATTCTCATAAAATTATGACTTTTTATGTTAACATTCCTCTTAACATTTTCACATCATTCATGTTAAATTACTGCTGATTGTAAAAAAAAATTAAAATTTTAAAATTTTTTAAATGTGCCACGGGCCAATAAAAAACAGCCACAGGCCACCAAATGACCCCCAGGCCGGATTTTGCACACCCTGACTCAAGAGTATGTTTCTAAGTAACCCTTTAGTTCAATGATGTGACTATCACCTTTCTTTGCACGGAAACATTAGTCTGACCCACACAGGGAAGCAACAAGCTTCTCCAAACATGCTACCCCGAACAGGAAGTGCCCAAAGAAAAGAATATTCCAGCATGCTTATGTTCTCGTGTGAGCTTATATGAGCATGTTCGCTGCATGCTTGAGCGGAGCTGGGGAAAAAAAAAAAAAAAAAAAAAAAAGCTTACAGGCTCTTCCGTGGTCTTTGGGGGTAATTTAGCACAAACACGGTGAAACAGAAACAGACTATTTGTGAAGTTAACATCCATCAAACACTGAGGAGAATGTCCAGTTGGTGGCTCCGGCAGGCTTAGAATACCCTTTTGTTCAAACAGCATTAATAATTAAACACCTATTCAGCCCCTCAGGCGGCACAAGATTGAATACTTTTGCATGGAGGCAAAAAAAAAAATCATTTGTAAACTGGCAGGCTCATACCTAACATCTTTTCTTTGAAAGAAAACCTTTTTAGAAACATTTCTGGTGCTGTTTAACACATATTGATAGGACCTTGCCGTGTGTTTTTGTCTTGTAATACTACAGGAGTGTATTGTGGGTATTTTAAGAAGAATTAAACACATTGATAATATTTATAAGGGATGCCAGCCACTATACAGTATCATCATTATCATTCAACTAAGCAAATGCATTATTTGAAACACACAATACATTTTCCAGGAATGTCGGAACACGATAACTGCAGGCATGCATTAATATGAAATATTAATAAAACACTAAATAACACCACTAATTATGTCAATTAGAACTGCCCAATGAATATTTGACCAAGGATTCCTCATTTGAAAATATTTTCAGAGCATATAAAACCTCATTGCGACATTCTAAATAAAATTTTAGAGCCCTCTAGACATAAAATAACACCCCTATAGTAACCTTTACATGCTTATTACCCAATATAGTCGACATAATCAAAAAAATAATTCATATTATTGTTCTAAAATTATATATTTTTTTCTTTTAGTATTTTGACTTTATTCTTGTAAAATGACAGCTGATTTTTTGGCTACTTTTGTTGTTTTGTTTTTTTTTCCTTCTCATAATTCTGATTTTATTCCCATAATATTTTGACTAATATGTTTTTCCACAACCTATACATTTTTTAAAATATAATTAAAACAATAATATTTCAACTTTACACAAGTAAAATTACATTATTTCTCCCCAATCATAACACTCACATATTTTTCCCCAAGCTAGTTTTGTAAAAAATTACGACTTTATTTTGTTCTCATAACAGTTTATTGCTTATTGTTCTAAAATTATAGTTTTTTTCTTTTAGTATTTTGACTTTATTCTTGTAAAATGACAGCTGATTTTTTGGCTACTTCTGTTGTTTTGTTTTTTTTCCTTCTCATAATTCTGATTTTATTCCCATAATATTTTGACTAATATGTTTTTCCACAACCTATACATTTTTTAAAATATAATTAAAACAATAATATTTCAACTTTACACAAGTAAAATTACATTATTTCTCCCCATCATAACATTCCCATATTTTTCCCCAAGCTAGTTTTGTAAAAAATTACGACTTTATTTTGTTCTCATAACAGTTTATTGCTTATTGTTCTAAAATTATAGTTTTTTTCTTTTAGTATTTTGACTTTATTCTTGTAAAATTACAGCTGATTTTTTTGGCTACTTCTGTTGTTTTGTTTTTTTTTCATATATCTCATCTCTTTTCATATTATCTGCATACAGTATTTGTATATAACTCGGGTAAAACTGTTGATTTTGTTAATACTTGGGTTGTTTATATTGTTTATTTTTCTATATTGTGTATTTTGTACTGCTTAACTGATTCTGTATTATTATTATTATTATTATGCAGTATTTACTGCAGTGACTTTTATGTCATCAATGTAAGATTACTGACACCTATATATAGTGACCAGTATAGAATACTACATATCATCACCACATTGTTGAATGCGTCTTGTGAATTACCATTTGTTAGTATTTTTGAACATTTTGCAGTTTTTCTACTCAGCACAAAAAGTACATAACAATAGGCCGTATTTAACCACAAAACACTATCATTTATTGATTGATATATTTTTCGAGGTGGCTTGGCCATCTAGTCCAACGTCTCCCTGGTGAGGTTTTCTGGGCATGCCCAACTGGGATAGACAGGCAAACCTAGGACATACTGGAGGGATTACAGTATGTCTCAAAGCTGGTCTGGGAACGCTTTGGTGGAGCTGTAGGATTGGTCCGGGACCGGGAGGTCTGGGCTTCCCTACTGAGACTGCTGCCCCCCGTGACCCGGATCCAGATAAGCGGGGGAGAATGGAATGGAATGTCATAAAGGGAAGCGGTGAAGAAGCAGATTTTGGGTCCAGACCCACCAGTTGACCATCAATGATAGAAAATTGTTAGGAAATTTACAAAAGATAAAGACTTTTAAGAGGTTACTTAACATTTTTATTATGCGTATTATTATGTTTTTTAAATTAATTTTAAATTTAAAATTTTAATTAAATTTTACATTTTTAAAAATTAAAATTTTAAAAAAATTATTTTTTTTAAATTAAAGTAAATTCGCAAAAATGACATTTTTTTTGTTTTTTTTATACATCTTTTATGTTTTTAATTGTGGTGATATAATAATAGAAGTTACTCTCACTGCATTTATAAGCCATAAAAACAGCCACAATGTAAACGTTTGGCATGGATCTTTTGCTTGTATTTCTATACTCAACAGTAAGGAGGCAATGGAAAAGAATGGAGAAGTGTAGCGTGCAGGTTAAGCATTTAATGGCATGTAAAAAAATACTACTTACTGGACAAATAAGTACTTCAATAGTAAGAAAAACCAAAACCAGGACATATTCAGCACTAAATAAAATACAATAAAATAGGACGATGAACAAGCCATGCCGCCCCGAGGTTGCATCAGCAATAAACTAACCGGAGTAAAAGTCCAAAAGTCAACAATATGTAACAGATCAGGTTTGTGTCGTTTTGCTTCTCTCGCCCACCAGCCCCCGCTCTTCCAAGGCCTCCACCCGGTCCCACGGGGCGCAATAATGACCGAGGCACTTCTGCTGAGAACAAGCACCTGAGAGAGAACAGCTGTTTAGCAAAAGGTCACTCTCCCACTGTTCCTCGGTCTTGCTCGAAATTTCCGGCCTCTGAACCCCCCCTCTCCCACCTCCCCTTCTATCCGGGCCCCCAAACTATTTTCTCACACACACTCCCAGCGCGCTGCACCTCGAGGATTCTTGGCAGAGTCGGGACACCTTGTAATCCCATGCAGGCGTGGGTGGACCGGCGCACTGCGGCCTGTTTTATAAAAGTTCCCTCTGAGTGGATATGTACGGGTCTCTCAAGGTGTTTACCCCCCCTCCCCCCCCCACTATCATCTCCGCGCACATGTGGACCTCCGCACACGCAAGCGAGTCTAAACAGCCTCGGAAAAGCACAAAAACAAACACTTTTTTTTTTTTTTTTTTGGACGCTTATTTCTCACAAGCTGCTTTGCGGAGGTGAGCTAGCAAACAAGCGTCAGTGAAACAATTGCTCTCTTATTTGCTTGCTAATATTTGCCGTCATGCTGTGACCGCACACAAATGAAACATGCGTGTGACAAACAAAAAGGGAAAAGCCCCGGAATTCCATTCCATAAGATGGAATGTCACTGGAAACGACGTAGTTCCATCTAATACAAATGAAGAGTTTAAAATAGATAGTGTAAAAAAGTGACTCTAGGGGTGCTATTTCATGTATAGAGGGCTCTAATAATGTATCGCTTCTCACCCAAAGACAGCTGGGATAGGCTCCAGCACACCCGCAACCCTCATGAAGATAAGCGGTAGAAAATGAATGAATGAATAAATGTCTACTATTTTAGTAATAGAAGTGTAAAGCTGACTATAGGGGTGCTATTTCATGTCTACAGGGCTCTAATAATAATACTTAGAAGATAGTAAACAGGTTTTTTATTGTCTTATTTTCTCTTATTATGATTGGCTAGCCACCAGTCCAGGGTGTAACCCGCCTCCCACCTCTCGCCTCTCGCCTGAAGACATCTGGGATAGGCTCCAGCACGTCCGCAACCCTTGTGAGGATAAGCGGTAGAAAATGAATAAATGAATAAATGTCTACTATATTGGTAATAGGAGTGTAAAGCTGACTATAGGGGTGCTATTTCATGTATAGAGGGCTCTAATAATGTACAAAAAACATACTTGGAAAATAGTAAACATGTTTTTTATTGTCTTATTTTCTCTTATTATGATTGGCTAGCCACCAGTCCAGGGTGTAACCCGCCTCCCACCTCTCGCCTCTCGCCTGAAGACATCTGGGATAGGCTCCAGCACGTCCGCAACCCTCGTGAGGATAAGCGGTAGAAAATGAATAAATGAATAAATGTCTACTATATTGGTAATAGGAGTGTAAAGCTGACTATAGGGGTGCTATTTCATGTATAGAGGGTTCTAATAATGTACAAAAAACATACTTAGAAGGTAGTAAACAGGTTTTTTATTGTCTTATTTTCTCTTATTATGATTGGCTAGCCACCAGTCCAGGGGGTAACCCGCCTCCCGCCTCTCGCCTCTCGCCCAAAGACATCTGGGATAGGCTCCAGCACACCCGCAACCCTTGTGAGGATAAGCGGTAGAAAATGAATGAATGAATAAATGTCTACTATATTGGTAATAGAAGTGTAAAGCTGACTATAGGGGTGCTATTTCATGTCTAGAAGGCTCTAATAATGTACAAAAGACATACTTAGAAGATAGTAAACAGGTTTTTTATTGTCTTATATTCTCTTATTATGATTGGCTCGCCACCAGTCCAGACTGTAGGGATGTTATGTCATGCTTAGAGAGCTCTAACGTGTAAAAATGTATTTAGAAGGTGGTAAGCAGTTTTCTGTATCTTATTATGTGTACTATATTGGGTAATGGAACCGTAAAGGTGACTATAGGGGTGCTATTTCCTGTATACAGAGCTCTGAGTAGTACTTACAATAGTTAGAAATATTAAATTTCAAGTCATATATTACTTTGATTTAAGTTCCCTATTGATATTCAACAACAGGACAAAAAAAAGTGTGATGTATTCCTCAAGGTGATTCCCTCAATGTTAGGGAGGACATTTTGAGGCGGTACTGTTCTCCTGCGGGCGGATTGCGTGGGCGTGTTTGCTTGTTATGGTTGTCAAGATGAACGCTCAGGAAACAACAACATTGAACCACTGAAGGAAACTGAAAGAAATAAGTTCACTAGAAGAGCTGAATGTTCTACCTCTACAAAAATGAACACACGTCGGGGTTCATCTACTCAGAATAAGAAGTGCTAACAATAAGAAGATACAATGAGAAGCTAAATAAAAAATTTAGCTAAAAATAAAAATAAAAATAAAAATAAAAATAAAAATAAAAATAAAAATAAAAATACAAATACAAATACAAATACAAATACAAATACAAATACAAATAAAAATAAAAATAAAAATAAAAATAAAAATAAAAATAAAAATAAAAATACTCAGAATAAGAAGTGCTAACTATAAGAAGATACAATAAGAAGCTAACAATGTGAAAATAAAATAAAATGAAAATAAAAATAAAAATAAAATAAAATAAAATAAAATAAAATAAAATAAAATAAAATAAAATAAAATAAAATAAAATAAAATAAAATAAAAATACTCAGAATAAGAAGTACTAACAATAAGAAAATACAATAAGAAACTAACAATGTGAATATCAGTTATGTTGTGTCTGCAGTCTATGTTCTTCTTTTGATATCAAAGTGGTCCTTGCATCCTAAAAATTAAAATTAAAATTAAAATTAAAATTAAAATTAAAATTAAAATTAAAATTAAAATTAAAATTAAAATTAAAATTAAAATTAAATTAAATTAAATTAAATTAAATTAAATTAAATTAAATTAAATTAAATTAAATTAAATTAAATTAAATTAAATTAAAATACTCAGAATAAGAAGTGCTAACAATAAAAAGATACAATAAGAAGCTAACAATGTGAATATCAGTTCTTCTTCTATGTTATTCTTTTGATATCAAAGTGGTCCTTGCATCCTTTAAAAATAATAAAATAAAATAAAATAAAATAAAATAAAATAAAATAAAATAAAATAAAATAAAATAAAATAAAATAAAATAAAATAAAATAAAATAAAATAAAATAAAATAAAATAAAATAAAAATACTCGGAATACGAAGTGCTAACAATAAGAAGACTAACAATAACAAGATACAATAAGAAGCTAACAATGTGGTAAAAAAAGACATCAAAAGTAAAACTATTTTGGTTTCTCTTCTTACGTGTGCTACATTGGGTCGTATGAGAGTAAAGACGACTATAACGTATCACTCACGCTCTTGAATATCAGTCATGCTGTGTCTGCAGCCTATGTTCTTCTTTTGATATGGCAGCAATGTGATGGAAATGTTTCCAGGAAAGACTTTGATAAGAGTTTTGTCTCCACTGTATCTGCAGCAATGTGTTAAAAAATAGACGAGGTGGGCGAGGTGTCTTAATGGCGGTCATTTCAGCACAAAACATCTCTCGTTTGGAGTTTCAAACAAGGCAAGTGAGATGAATAAGCAGGAAAAGAAGGATTTAAGGAGGCTGCGTATGGGTGTGTGTGTGTGTGTGTCTCGACGGATATTTCAAGCAAACGCTTGTCAGGCGGCTTGACAGCTCTGACAGGAGTTAGCGGAGGTCCTCATACATGTCTTCTCTGCGTGACCGTGTTGCATCGCTGCCAAGGTCGTGGGAGTGGCTTCCGGCAGGTCACTTCGAACGCCAGTCTGTCTTGACTCGTGAAGTTTTGAGGGCAGAAGATGGAGATGGTGAGTGACGGTATGTTGGAGAGGGTGCAGGTGAATTAGCTCCACATGTGACCCAACATGGACTTCCATCTTGTAAAAGAAAGTGAACGGCGCGGGGGTGGGGGCCATTCAAGGCAGGCACTTGTAGCGCTGGATACAAAAACTGACCCCAACTTAAGTGTCGGACCGGAGGAAGTACATAAGAAAGCGTATAAAAAGGGTAAAATTAAAATTAAAATTAAAATTAAAATTAAAATTAAAATTAAAATTAAAATTAAAATTAAAATTAAAATTAAAATTAAAATTAAAATTAAAATATCAAAGTGGTCCTTGCATCCTTTTAAAAATTAAAATAAAAATTAAAATTGAAATATCAAAGTGGTCCTTGCATCCTTATTAAAATTAAAATTAAAATTAAAATTAAAATTAAAATTAAAATTAAAATTAAAATTAAAATTAAAATTAAAATTAAAATTAAAATTAAAATTAAAATTAAAATTAAAATTAAAATTAAAATTAAAATTAAAATTAAAATATCAAAGTGGTTCTTGCATCCTTTTAAAAATTAAAATTAAAATTAAAATTGAAATATCAAATTGGTCCTTGCATCCTTATTAAAATTAAAATTAAAATTAAAATTAAAATTAAAATTAAAATTAAAATTAAAATTAAAATTAAAATTAAAATTAAAATTAAAATTAAAATTAAAATATCAAAGTGGTTCTTGCATCCTTTTAAAAATTAAAATTAAAATTAAAATTGAAATATCAAATTGGTCCTTGCATCCTTATTAAAATTAAAATTAAAATTAAAATTAAAATTAAAATTAAAATTAAAATTAAAATTAAAATTAAAATTAAAATTAAAATTAAAATTAAAATTAAAATTAAAATTAAAATATCAAAGTGGTCCTTGCATCCTTTTAAAAATTAAAATTAAAATTAAAATTAAAATTAAAATTAAAATTAAAATTAAAATTAAAATTAAAATTACAATTAAAATTAAAATTAAAATTAAAATTAAAATTAAAATTAAAAATGGTCCTTGAATCCTTTTAAAAGTTAGAATTAGAATTAAAATTAAAATTAAAAACTATATTAGGAAAGCAGGAAGTGAACAAATGTAACAGTTACTGATTGTAAAAGTACCAGATGGAGGGGTAGGATTTAATAAGCTTTGCTTCTTCCTACTCCTTTTGGACATGTGGAACTGGGAACTGATTATGGGATGCATTCAATTGTAATCTGATGCATGTTCAAATGAAATAAAACCATTACCATATTTCTCTCACAGGAAAAAGTTTGGACACCCCTGTTGCAGACTCTGCATCAGTCCCTGTGGTGAAAAGGGAGCTCAGCCGGACGGCAAAACTCTCAATTTACCGATGGATCGGCGTTCCTGCCCTCACCTATGAGGTCATGAGCTTTGCTTAGGTTTTCTCCACAGGGTGGCTGAGCTCTTGGAGCAGAACCGCGCACATTTTCAGCTTGGCGCAGTGACAATTTCGTGGCGAAAGCTCGCCAGCTCCGAAATGGTCTATTCTTGGCGCAGGCGAAGCGCAGGCGAAGCGCAGGCGAAGCGCAGGCGAAACGCAGGCGAAGCGCAGGCGAAACGCAGGCGAAGCGCAGGCGAAGCGCAGGCGAAGCGCAGCCACCGCACGCAGGTGCACAGTGCAGACATTTAATGTAAGCTTCGGAACCAGCATGTACATTTTTGTATTCATGGTTCCATCACATCTGCTAAAATTTTAATGCCTACCGGGGTCGACTCTACACTGGGGAGGGGTGGGTTATGCCCCCCTAAATAAATGGCTTGACCCCGAAATAAAAATTTTCTTGAATTAATGAATTTATTAGTATTTTATTTTATTTAAAACCATGCATCCCTAGTATGAAGTCATTCCTCGGTTTCGGGGGTCCCAAAACCCCCGAAAAACAGCTCCCAGCAGTCACCCAGAGCCCCTTTAGTGGCTTCTTTTGGCTGCTTGACTGTCATGGAAACCACCCTCCAAATATATTTCAAGTAAGCTGAGCAGATTCATCCATGAATATGCATTTTAATCTAAGCACGGCTCGGTCCACTAAAAAAAAGTTTTTATCTAATTATATTTCTAAATCAGAAATAATTACACAATGCTATATCTGCATATTTAAATTGCTATTCAAATCTTGTAGGTAGCTTTTGCATGCAAATGTATAATATATTCAGGATTAGGTATAGTGCGGTTAAATCTATCTCCACCTTGCGTCTTCTTAATAAGCCGCGTTCCCCGCTAATGTTGCTCAACTTATTAGAATGCAATATTCCCCGGCATGAGCATCACACGCCCTTAATATCGCTCCTCTCAATTAACATGGAGGCACAAATGTAGCAGGCCTCCTTCGTTAATTTGCACTCTCATATAATGCAAATAATACCGGGAGTAAACAGGTCCAGCCGACGTGCACGCATGCACACGGCAAAGTCAGTCAAGTGTTGCAAATCTAATTTAAATATATGAATTTTTTTTTTTTTTACTGAACACGGCGACGCTGACTTTTGTCTCAGTCCGAAACAGGAAGACGTACGGCGAAGCGAAAGCTCCCGATACTTTAATTAGCGCAGCACCAGTTAATATCGCGGTGCAGAAATGGATCTATAAAGGTCTGTGTTGCGTTCAAATAATCGCAGTAAAATACAACGCTTACACCTGTTTGGCGTGGTCGGGTCAGACGGGGACTGTGCGATAGGGCGGCTGTAAAGGCACGGGTCAGCGGGCGCTCTTAATGGATGGCTTTATTTCAAAGTGCGCTATCTGTCATCAATCACTTGCAGTTAGGCGGCCATTTTTTTTTTTCACGCCTCCCTTTTCCAGGAGCCCGATAAAGGTGGTAAACGTGTGGCGGCAAGCAAGTGTCGTACGGTTTCCCGGGGAAAAAAACATCAAGCCTGCTCACCGGCACGACTACCAATAATAAAAATGCCTCAGCTTAAAGGTGACATTCCCAATTTACGATTATTTGTGTCTATAAAGCGTATTCCTTGGCTGCCAACTCAATCGCAGCCTCCGTTACAAGAACAATACATTAAGTGAGCGGGCAGTTGGGTGAGGGCAAATTGAAATTGTATCCATTTTATTAAGCCGACAGGCTCCACTATACCTGGGACTTTCAATTTTGCCCGCATGACCTCCAAGGAGACATTTCTGTCTACCTTCTCCTCATTCAATTCCCTGTCTGCTATGGGAGGCCTTCTGGGCTCTCAGGGGGCCCCCCCACCAGCACCACCACCGTTAAGGATGAGCTCCGAGGCAATTCTGAAACAGCGAGAGGAGCGCAGATCTCTGCTCAAAGGCGGGAGATGGCTGAAATCAACCTTTTTATCTCTTTAAGTGATTGTTTTTCCTTCTGGGTACTTTTTTCCTTAAAGGATGCCGACTGGGAAATGTGACGGATTAAGAGGTGATGCCAACCAGAAGCCGGAGATCTGCTTGGCAGAGCTCGGCAGGGGGTGCACCGGACCCCTTACTTGGCCTTAATTTTAAATCTTTGTATATCTGTGTGTATTGATGGTATAGTATCAAAAATACTCGCAAAAAATTACTCCAAAATTCTTCCTAAAAGAGTCCACAATATTCCGGTTTAATCGGTTCATAGTCGGTTTCGATAAAGGAGGATTCCTTCATTATGATTGGAATATTTTCATAGTTAGAGCAAAGAAAACTGTCTACAACATTCTAAATATGTGTAATAAACAACATTAGAGCTCTGAAAACATTAAATAACACCCCTATAGTCACATTTACGCTCTTGTTACCCAAAGTAGAAACAGAAAACAAACAACCATCCCTTGAAAAATGGAATAATACCTATTTAAAAATGAAAGTACTTATATTGAGTTGGCAAGGGATTCCCACGCCAGTGTACTAAACAATATTAGAGCTCTCAAGACATTAAATAACACCCCTATAGTCACATTTACGCTCTTGTTACCCAAGATAGTAAACAGAAAACAAAACAAAAATAAATGTACTTATATTAAGTTGGCAAGGGACTCACACGTCAGTGTATTAAACAGTATTAGAGCTCTCAAGACATTAAATAACACCCCTATAGTCACATTTACGCTCTTGTTACCCAAGATAGTAAACAGAAAACAAAACAAAAATGAAAGTACTTATATTGAGTTGGCAAGGGACTCACATGCCAGTGTACTAAACAATATTAGAGCTCTCAAAACATTAAATAACACCCCTATAGTCACATTTACGCTCTTGTTACCCAAGATAGTAAACAGAAAACAAAACAAAAATGAAAGTACTTATATTGAGTTGGCAAGGGACTCACATGCCAGTGTATTAAACAGTATTAGAGCTCTCAAGACATTAAATAACACCCCTATAGTCACATTTACGCTCTTGTTACCCAAGATAGTAAACAGAAAACAAAACAAAAATGAAAGTACTTATATTGAGTTGGCAAGGGACTCACACGCCAGTGTACTAAACAATATTAGAGCTCTCAAGGCATTAAATAACACCCCTATAGTCACATTTACGCTCTTGTTACCCAAGATAGTAAACAGAAAACAAAACAAAAATGAAAGTACTTATATTGAGTTGGCAAGGGACTCACACGCCAGTGTATTAAACAGTATTAGAGCTCTCCAGACATTAAATAACACCCCTATAGTCACATTTACGCTCATGTTACCCAAGATAGTAAACAGAAAACAAAACAAAAATGAAAGTACTTATATTGAGTTGGCAAGGGACTCACACGCCAGTGTATTAAACAGTATTAGAGCTCTCCAGACATTAAATAACACCCCTAGAGTCACATTTACGCTCTTGTTACCCAAGATAGTAAACAGAAAACAAAACAAAAATGAAAGTACTTATATTGAGTTGGCAAGGGACTCACACGCCAGTGTATTAAACAGTATTAGAGCTCTCCAGACATTAAATAACACCCCTATAGTCACATTTACACTCTTGTTACCCAAGATAGTAAACAGAAAACAAAACAAAAATGAAAGTACTTATATTGAGTTGGCAAGGGACTCACATGCCAGTGTATTAAACAGTATTAGAGCTCTCAAGACATTAAATAACACCCCTATAGTCACATTTACACTCTTGTTACCCAAGATAGTAAACAGAAAACAAAACAAAAAGGAATGTACTCATATTGAGTTGGCAAGGGACTCACACGACAGTGTACTAAACAATATTAGAGCTCTCAAGACATTAAATAACACCCCTATAGTCACATTTACACTCTTGTTACCCAAGATAGTAAACAGAAAACAAAACAAAAATGAAAGTACTTATATTGAGTTGGCAAGGGACTCATACGCCAGTGTACTAAACAATATTAGAGCTCTCAAGACATTAAATAACACCCCTACAGTCACATTTACACTCTTGTTACCCAAGATAGAAAACAGAAAACAAAACAACCACTCCTTGAAAAATGGAATAATACCTATTTAAAAATGAAGGTACTTATATTGAGTTGGCAAGGGACTCACACGCCAGTGTACTAAACAATATTAGAGCTCTCAAGGCATTAAATAACACCCCTATAGTCACATTTACGCTATTGTTACCCAAGATAGTAAACAGAAAACAAAACAAAAATGAAAGTACTTATATTGAGTTGGCAAGGGACTCACACGCCGATTATTGTGTCTGATCATTCAAACCTGCAATAAAAGCCTGTTGTTCTGGCAATCAAGTCTGGTGCTTGTGTGTCCTAGCCAACATTGCAGTAACATTACGGACACTTAGTGATGAGTGTAAAACACTACTTATCAATACGTCATTCAATGCGTCTGCTGAGTGCCTTATATTTGTAATTTATTTAATTTAGCAATTTTTATGCTTAGGAATTTTTATGCTTATGCTTATGCTTATTTCTTCTCAGACTGTTGTCTTGGAAGGTAAAAAAAAGTCATCTTCTAAAAGAACCTGAACAGTCCAGTTGGGATTGATTCAATGACCTGGATGGTCATTATCCCCAATTTATGTATGATTCGTTTTTTTTACACCCAAATTTTTTCTCAGTTCTTATTCTAATATTGCGTTTTTTGTGTGAAAAACCCTTATTTTGAATCCTGTGTTATCAATAATATACAACACAAAATACAATACACAAAAGTACTCTGGTAATATATTATGACGGGCAAACTTATTGAGTTCACTTTCTATGATTTGTTTTTTTTACACCCCAATTTTTTCTCAGTTCTTATTCTAATATTGCGTTTTTTGTGTGAAAAATCCTTATTTTGAATCCTGTGTTATCAATAATATACAACACAAAATACGATACACAAAAATACTCTGGTAATATATTATGGCTGGCAAACTTATTGAGTTCACTTTCTATGATTTGTTTTTTTACACCCAAATTTTTTCTCAGTTCTTATTCTAATATTGTGTTTTTTGTGTGAAAAACCCTTATTTTGAATCCTGTGTTATCAATAATATACAACACAAAATACAATACACAAAAGTACTCTGGTAATATATTATGACGGGCAAACTTATTGAGTTCACTTTCTATGATTTGTTTTTTTTACACCCAAATTTTTTCTCAGTTCTTATTCTAATATTGCGTTTTTTGTGTGAAAAATCCTTATTTTGAATCCTGTGTTATCAATAATATACAACACAAAATACAAAACACAAAAATACTCTGGTAATATATTATGGCTGGCAAACTTATTGAGTTCACTTTCTATGATTCGTTTTTTTTTACACCCAAATTTCTTCTCAGTTCTTATTCTAATATTGCGTTTTTTGTGTGAAAAACCCTTATTTTGAATCCTGTGTTATCAATAATATACAACACAAAATACAAAACACAAAAATACTCTGGTAATATACGTATTATGGCTGGCAAACTTATTGAGTTCACTTTCTATGATTCGTTTTTTTTTACACCCAAATTTTTTCTCAGTTCTTATTCTAATATTGCGATTTTTGTGTGAAAAACCCTTATTTTGAATCCTGTGTTATCAATAATATACAACACAAAATACAATACACAAAAATACTCTGGTAATATATTATGGCTGGCAAACTTATTGAGTTCACTTTCTATGATTCGTTTTTTTTACACCCAAATTTTTTCTCAGTTCTTATTCTAATATTGCGTTTTTTGTGTGAAAACCCCTTATTTTGAATCCTGTGTTATCAATAATATACAACACAAAATACAATACACAAAAATACTCTGGTAATATATTATGGCTGGCAAACTTATTGAGTTCACTTTCATTTATTGTGGGATGAATTCATGTATTCATTATCGTCTTAGGCCTAGCTTCATGTACAGTAAACAATAAACCACCTCTGTCCCCATGTTTGGGTGCTCATGTGATGAACAAGACATGCAAAATTAATTAGTCGGGACAGTCAGAAGATCGAAATCAGATTTGGTTCAAACTTTTACGGATCACGCCTTTGGAAAAACCCAACTGGCCGTCCCAGTTACGGTTCCTGCGGCCGTGGGTAATTGTTTGTCTGAAGCCTCATCGAGAGGAGAGCATCTCCGGCACTTTGATGGGACGACAAACGGCTGTCACTGAGGATCATTTCTGGTTTCAGAGACGACTCCAATCACGTTGATGCTCTGTGACGAGATGCCGGTTCTTCCCGGACATGTGCAGCTGTCCCGTTGCTCTTTGCAGCGTCTTCGTCCTTTGGAAAAGTTTGCAACTTCCTGTAAAATATAATGAGAAATGTTACAATCCGTCCGTCAGTCTGCAAGAAGTCACTTTTCTCTTGAAACAAACATGCGAGTGCGAGTCCAATTACTGGCAAAAACGATCCGCTTTGTGCGGTTCCGTAACGACATCAATGAGATTCTCCTTCATTTCACTCATTTCTGCGGGTTTCATGAAGCAATATGCTCGGAAAGTAAACATTTAGATGTGCACGCACACAAGATGACGCTTGTGCCAGAAGCAAATTGGCAATCTCCGTCCCCCTCGCTTGCCGTTCTAATGAAATTGTGCTGGAAATGGTTGAAATAAATGACATAATTCTGCGCACCCACAATTAAAGCAGAAAGCTACATTCAGCTCGCAGTCGGCGCCATAAATAATGAATACGGCCATAATTATTTCCTCGCAGATTTGCATAATTATTGTGTTTTTCTTGGAAGCCGTGTGTTTACATTGCAGTGACCGACGCTCCGAGATCTCTTGAACGCAACTTACAAGTCACATTATAAGGAAATGTGCTTCATTTATATTTAATACAGAGGTTACATGTCACATTTGAGTATTGCACCATCTTTGCTTTTGAAGGTGTAGGTTGTCTTTAGAAGGCTGAGTCTTGGTTGAGATTCTTGGTTGTCCCTGACGATATTTCAGTCCAGATCCGAGCTCACTTTGGGTCCACTCCCCTTCCTTTGCCCAGAGGTGGACCAGGGTAGCACTGCAAAGTCATTACTCTTGGGTTCTGTTTGAGGAAGCTTTCCATTGTGTCTGCCGCCAAGTGCTGGCTCTCGTGGTGTTTAGTTGCCAGTCGTAAGTAAAACAATTAGTTGACAGCTCTAGTACTGATCCATCCATCTATCCGTCCATCTGTCCGTCCGTCCATCCGTCCGTCCATCCGCCCGTTCATCCATCCGTCCATCCATCCGTCCATCTATCATCCATCCATCCATCCATCCGTCCATTTTCTATGCTGCTTTTCCTAAAAGTATACCATTGAAATGTTGCCAGTCGTAAGTAACAATTAGTTGACAGCTCTAGTACTGATCCATTCATCTATCCGTCCATCCGTCCGTCCGTCCGTCCAGCCGTCCGTCCATCCGTCCGTCCATCCGTCTATCCATCCGTCCATCTATCCGTCCATCCATCCGTCCATCCATCCGTCCATCCATCCATCCATCCATCCATCCATCCGTCCATTTTCTATGCTGCTTTTCCTCAAAGTATACCATTGAAATGTTGCCAGTCGTAAGTAAAACAATTAGTTGACAGCTCTAGTACTGATCCATCCATCCATCCGTCCATCCATCCATCCATCCATCCGTCCATCTATCCGTCCATCCATCCATCCGTCCATTTTCTATGCTGCTTTTCCCCAAAGTATACCATTGAAATGTTGCCAGTCGTAAGTAAAACAATTAGTTGACAGCTCTAGTACTGATCCATCCATCTATTCGTCCGTCCATCCGTCCGTCCGTTCAGCCGTCCGTCCGTCCGTCCGTCCATCTATCCGTCCATCCATCCGTCCATCTATCCGTCCATCCATCCGTCCATCCATCCATCCGTCCATTTTCTATGCTGCTTTTCCTCAAAGTATACCATTGAAATGTTGCCAGTCGTAAGTAAAACAATTAGTTGACAGCTCTAGTACTGATCCATCCATCCATCCGTCCATCCATCCGTCCATCTATCCGTCCATCCATCCATCCATCCATCCATCCGTCCATTTTCTATGCTGCTTTTCCCCAAAGTATACCATTGAAATGTTGCCAGGCGTAAGTAAAACAATTAGTTGACAGCTCTAGTACTGATCCATCCATCTATTCGTCCGTCCATCCGTCCGTCCGTTCAGCCGTCCGTCCATCCATCTATCCGTCCATCCATCCGTCCATCTATCCGTCCATCCATCTATCCATCCATCCATCCATCCATCCATCCGTCCATTTTCTATGCTGCTTTTCCTCAAAGTATACCATTGAAATGTTGCCAGTCGTAAGTAAAACAATTAGTTGACAGCTCTAGTACTGATCCATCCATCTATCCGTCCATCCGTCCGTCCATCTGTCCATCCATTCATCCATCTATCCGTCCATCCATCTATCCATCCATTCATCCATCCATCCGTCCATTTTCTATGCCGCTTTTCCTCAAAGAAACCCCAATCTGTCCAAATGTTTATTTTTTAATAATGACCTATTTGTCCGTGCACCTTTGGCATCCATCTTGAAAAAATTGACGTGCAAGGAAAATACAGTCAATCCATCATTGGCAGATCTCACTCATGGATGATCGGAATCAACGGCATAAAATCCTGATCGGAGCATCCCTACCTTCCACTCTTTCGATAAAGTGAGTACCAAAAAAAGTATTATGCGTGCGCGTGTTGAATGGTGTTCACCGTCGGCCGTATCCAGCCCCGGAAAAAGATTAGCCAGGTGACTTATCATGGCAGTCTGTGGATGACCTTTTAATGCGCCTGTCATTGATTGCGTGGCCTGCTGCGCTCTGTCCATCCCAAGGTGATAGATTATTCAATTAACTATTGACCTTTCCCGCAGACTCATTTGTCGATGGAAATGCTTTTATGACAGCGGTGCATTTAGAAAGCAAAGGATGCTGAGTTTTGATTTTAGGATTTACTAGTCACATTATGTACTGGTCACAGTCCCCCTAACCCCCACCTCCTCGACCATTTTGCTTCTGTGATTTAATGCGGTACCTCTGCGACATTTGGTGTTGTTATTACTTTCTCGAAGTACAATACAAACTTGACGAAGGCAGCTTGACGCGTCCTCCATCATCAACGGTGTGGTTGCGATATCATTCATCTGTTGGCCAAACAGACCTACAAGTCTAGTCGACTTATTTTATTCTCGAAAAGCAGCTAATCCCATCATTTAAAAAAAGCTTGTGTAAGGTTTTTGTTGCATTTATTTACTTTGTGTGCTGTGTCAGTGTACCATTATAGGCTGTGAATCAAATTGCCCTCTGGGGATACTTTACAATCCACCTTTAACCGAGAGCCTCATTCCACTACTTAGAGCCGACTTCCTGCAGTCAAAAGGACAGGTCATCGGTGAAATCCACTGTCGGATTCTCAGGGCATTCAATCGATTGGCACTGGACTGTTCAGGTTGTCTTAGAAGATGTTAGATTTCCGGCAAACGGTGGCAGAAGTCAGTTTAAGAAGAACAGAGTCGGCGATCTGCAAAAAAAGCAGATGATGCGATCATGGTGGCTTCGTCGGACCGTGTTCTTCAGCTCTCACTAGATCGGCTCGCAGAAGTCCGAGTCATGCGTTGCGGGTATTGACCGAAATGACAGGCTCTTGGATAAGTCGAAAAGCCCTCAGAATAGAACCGCATTGAAAGGAGCCTGGTGAGGTGGGTATGACAACTGGTCAGGATGACCCCCGGACACCCCCCTGGGGAGGTATTCAGGACATGTCCAACCTTGCCTTGGGAAGACCCAGGAAACACTGGAAAGACTATGCCAGTACGCAAATCTCCACCTGGATGAAGTAGGCGGGGAGATGGAATTCTGGTCTTCCCTTCTTAGGCTCCTGGATGGATGGATGGAGTTTAGTGATCTTGTCCTCAGATGGCATTGGACTCCATGCTTTGTCCGGACCAGTGTTAGTACCTGGTCCTTTGCGTGGATTTAACCAATTAATCAATTTTTAAGTTAATTGGCTACTCCAAATCATCCATAGGTATGAATGTGAGTGTGAATGGTTGTTTGACTATATGTGCCCTGTGATTGGCTCGCCACCAGTCCAGGGTGTACCGCGCCTCTTGCCGGAAGACAGCTGGGATAAGCTCCAGCACCCCCTGCGACCCTTGTGAGGATAAGCGGTAGAAAATTAATGAATTTCATAATTTTTTAACTTTTTCCGAAAGTAATCCTCCAAAAATAACAACTTGATTTTGTAGTAATTTTTCTTTAATAGTTCAACTTGCAAGTTGAGATTATTCATTAATTTTTTCTACCGCTGATCCTCACGAGGGTCCTGGACTGGTGGCCAGCCAGCCAATCACAGGGCACAAACAACCATTCACACTCACATTCATACCTATGGACAATTTGGAGTCGCTAATTAACCTAGCATGGTTTTTTTTTGGGAATGTGGGAGGAAACCGGAGTATCCGGAGAAAACCCTTGCATGCACGGGGGAGAACATGCAAACTCCACACAGAGATGGCCAAGGGTGGGATTGAACTCGGGTCTCCTAGCTGTGAGGTCTGCGCGCTAACCACTCGACCCCCGTGCAGCAAGTTGAAATGATATTTTTTGAATGTTATAGGCCACAAATGACACCCAGACTCCTGAAATCTGATTGGACATAAAAATCTAACACTGATAGTGGTTAGGCCAGCAGAGAAGGTTTTGAAGGCCCTGGTTGCACACCACCGACTCCCCCTGCATGGCCACCTTGCTGCGACAGAGAGCGATGTCCCTGCAATGAATATTTCATACGACTCTTCATCGCCGCGCTGCTTTTAAACATCTCACCTCTCCACCCGCGTCGCTTTTCGAGAAAAAGGTACGGACTCATCATGACGGAGTCATAACTTCGCTCACCGTCTCCATCAAGCGCTTGCAGAGCGGCGATAGATATCTGATCTCCCGTGCCTCTGACAGGAAGTGCCTCCCTTGCCGCCAGCGGAACCAATTGGTTGACGGATGGAGGGATTGCACGTTCACGGGAGGACAGGAACGCGGCAATTACCCACAAAGGAGGGGACGGGGAAGTGGCATTTGATGTGATTTATCCGACAGCGCCAGAAGTGCGTTTAAAGCACCCCGCCCCCCCTTTCCCCAGCACCCAATCCACGCTATGACAGTGACACACTTCTGTAATCAATTGTTGTCCTCCGAGCTCAAATGGCTGAAGCTTCTGTCACGATGTGAGTGACGCCCGTCAAACTTGTCCGACCTGCTGGCCTTTTTCGTTGATGAGATGCATTCAGGGCCACACAACAGAGCAGGAAATCATCTGGAAAGAAAGTCCCAAGTATTAATTATATTTGGTCGCAGTCGTCTTAAGCGTTGTCACGCTGACTTGAATCGGAGTCGTCATCAGGCAACATCTACTCGCTGGTCAATAATTCACCGATTTTCGGAAACAAGTATAGGTTGCACTTATCATGAGAAGGGTTATGGAGCCTCGTTCATGATGCATGAGTGCTACATTTTGAACCCCCTGCAACGTTCATGTATTTTTTAAGAAAGGATACTTATAATGGAGAAGGGTGGCCGGCGCTAAAAATAGCCCTTCACACACACACACACACACATTTTTGTGTTGATCCCGGTTAAACTGACGCGGCGTGGGTGAGCCCTGAGGATGCTAACACTTGACAAATGAGGGATTCTAACACTGATCTGCATCTTTCTATTTGAATATTTGACATCAAGCATTTCATCCCTTACCTTTGACCTCTTTACCGCAATACCCGATTAATGTCGAATACTTGCAATCAAAGCCGAAGTCGGCGAACTTGGAGCTGATGTATTCGCAGCCGTGCCCACGCATGCCGGTTGTGCATGCAGATGAGCAGGAAGCGGGTCGGAGGGCAGCGTCAGTCGAAGATGTCTGCCTGGTCGGATCGTCTTTCTGAGTGACATGTTGGCAGCGGCCACAATGTTTTCTTCTCAGGAATGGGACTTGCAGTACTTTTTATTTTGTGTGTACTCATTAGGAGTAACCGAAGTTGGATTTCAGTACTCTTTGGATAGTTTATTATTACAGTATGCATCACCGCGATGGTGCAAAACATTTGGATAAAGTCCTGAACATGACTCTCTACAAAATAAATATTTTTAGAATTAATTTATTTGCCTTCAAAAAGTCTTAGATGGCTTCCATAATTGGTCAGCAAATCAACCACCAAGCATCGAGTGAAGGTTGATGGATTCAGGCAATGACGTCCAGTTATGCAATCATCCAAATTTTATTGTCTTAAAATTATGGTTTTTAAGGAACAAAATTTTGTGGACTCGACATAGGTCAGTCGTGGTTGCTGATCCGAAAGTCAAAGTTCTCAATTTACCAGTCATTACCATGGTTTCTACCTTCACTTATGATCATGAAATTTGGGTAGTGACCAAAAGGACAAGAACGCAGGTACAAGGGCCTGAAACGAGATTTCTCTGTAGGGTTACTAGGCTCTCTCTTTGAGATTAGGTAATGCGGATTCTGTATTAGTCATTAGGTAAAGTCAAGTCAAAGTCAACTATTGTCAAAAATGCTATACATGCTCGACATACAGCATGCATGAAATTTCGGTCCTCTTGGACCCTCGGCGCAAAAAGTAATACATTTACTGCAAAAAAGGCCAGTAAGGATAATTCATAATGCCGCCTACCTCCAGAGAACATACTAACTCCTTATTTCTAAAATCACAAATACTTCAACTTGCTGATATAGTTCATCTTCAAACAGCTAAAATAATGCAAAAAATAAAAATAAAAATAAAAATAAAAATAAAAATAAAAATAAAAATAAAAATAAAAATAAAAATAAAAATAAAAATAAAAATAAAAATAAAAATAAAAATAAAAATTCAATTATTATAGGAAAGCAGGAAGTGAACAAATATTTCAGTATTGAACAAAGCAAAATTTGTTCTCAATCAGAAATCACTCCACACTCTTTATTGCTCTCTGGTTCTACCATATCTTACTTATTGTGTGGAAATATGGGCTAATAACTATAAAAGCAATTTTCACTCGCTAAAAAAAAGGCCAGTAAGGATAATTCATAATGCCGCCTACAGAGAACATACTAACTCCTTATTTCTAAAATACTTCTAAAATACTTCAACTTGATATAGTTCATCTTCAAACAGCTAAAATAATGCATAAGGCTAAAAATAACCAATTAACTAAAAATGTCATCCAATACTTCTCTACAAGAGAGAAGAAATATGATCTCAGGGAAGAACTACATTTGAAACACTTCTATGCTAGGACTACGTTAGCGTTAGCATAGCATTTCAGTATGTGGAATCAAAACTATGGAATGGATTGAGTAAGGAACTCAAACAATGCACAACGATGAGCCAATTCAAGAAACAAAATAATAATAATAATAATTGAACCAGTCATGATGTGCTATATATATCACTATATTGACACTTACTATGGTACCCATTATATCATTGGATGCTCATATCACATTGTACTTCGGTACGAGGTACATTATTTAAAAAAAAAAAACTGTATTACAGAAAGCAGGAAGTGAACAAATGTAACAGTTACTGATTGTAAAAGTACCAAATGGAGGGGTAGGATTTAATAAGCTTTGCTTCTTCCTACTCCTTTCGGACATGTGGAACTGGGAACTGATTATGTGATGCATTCAATTGTAATCTGATGCATGTTCAAATGAAATAAAACCATTACCATTACCATTACCATTACTATTTACAACAGGTAGCAAAAGGTAGTGACCAACCATAGGGAGGCTGGACTCTCACGCTCGTCATGTCGTGCGACTGCAGTGGCCCCCAAATGCGCTGACGTAAAGTTTTATTCCGAGAGTAGCGGCCTGGCACCAGATTTAAGTCGTCCTCACCGAAATCAGCCTTTAATGCCGTTTCCCAGACCTGAATGTGCTATTTGTCCAGTAACTCAGATTTATTAAACAATATCTCACCAGTGTTTGACTTTGTGTCAACACTCCAAACTCTGTGGCGGCGCTGGAGCTGATATGTTGCCGTTGCTGGTTTTAATCATTATGGGATGCTTTTCCACTTCCTGCCTGAAAAGTGAAACAGCTTTGGAATGTCATTCTCTGAAAAGAAAACAGAGAGGATCCACAGAGGAAGTCCTCCCACAGTCCTCTGCTCTCCACTCACACACTTGCATGTATTCTCACACCCACACACCGGTGCACGTGCACACACACACACATACACACACACACACACACGGCTGCAACAGGGCTTGCTGGGAATCATCAGACACTTAGGGAGGAAGGAGGACAGGCTTTTCCCACATTTAGACTCTGTGGATGCTTCAGATGTCAAACTAAAAATAGAGCCAGTGTGGAATCAACTGCTCTCCACTTTTACCTCTGGAACACAAGAGTTATGAGGATCCTTACTTTATAAAGCCTGGATGCTATACTTTATGCCTCTTAAAGGCATCAAGTGCCAAATGAATGTCAAATAAAAGTATTCGACGCTATTAAGATGTAAGTCTTAGAATGCGTGAAAAATACATTTCCCAGCAAACCTTGCCTTTCTAATGCTGGAATGGAGTAGACAGAACGTCAACAGATACAGCCATTTCTTTAAAGTCTTAATATCATGAGAAATATAATATTATGACAAAACGTTATGACAAAGTAAAGTACATTTTGAAGGAAATTTATTGAAAATTTGGTTGCGGGAAATAGTTATGTGACGAAAATAAAGCCCAAATATAATGGGTAAGAAATCATAATGATGTGAAAAAAAGAAGATAAGGGAAAAAAAATATCGATAATTTCACAAGAAAATAAAAAGAACATAACTTCCAAAATTTTCCACTTTTGGAAATTAAAACAAACATGCCGTATCCTTCGGATACTATGAACATCCAGCAGCAACACGACATTTTGAATTGACTACTGTTTTGTTGAAAATGATACCGAACCAAGTCAACCATCTACCTCAAGAAGCGTTGAAATATTTGACTTTATTCTTGTCGAATGACAGCTTTTTTTTGCATTTTTTGCAGTTTTTTGGTTTTTTTTTTTTGGTACTTTGGTACTTTTGTGCTCTCAAAATATTACATTGGAATTGGAATACATCACATAGTACAATTGACAGTTCTACATGTCCAAAAAGGAGTAGTAAAAAGTAAGGCTTATTTATGAATTATGAATTGTTGTTCACTTCCTGTATTCAAAATGTGCTATTTGTCATTCTCAAATACATACGCAAATTAGTTCATAAATTTGACTTTATTCTTGTTGAATGACAGCTTTTTTGCATTCTTCGCAGTTTTTTAGGGTTTTTTGTGGTACTTTGGTACTTTTGTGGTCTCAAAGTATTACATTAGAATTGGAATTCATCACATAGTATAATTGACAGTTCTACATGTCCAAAAAGGAGTTGTAAAAAGTAAGGCTTATTTATGAATTATGAATATTTGTTCACTTCCTGTATTCAAAATGTACTCTTTGTCATTCTCGAATACATACGCAAATTAGTTTAAATATTTCACTTTATTCTTGTCGAATGACAGCTTTTTTGCATTTTTCGCAATTTAGGTTTTTTTTTTGGTACTTTGGTACTTTTGTGGTCTCAAAATATTACATTGGAATTGGAATACATCACATAGTACTATTGACAGTTCTACATGTCCAAAAAGGAGTTGTAAAAAGTAAGGCTTATTTATGAATTATGAATATTTGTTCACTTCCTGTATTCAAAATATACTCTTTGTCATTCTCAAATTCTTACGCAAATTAGTTCAAATATTTGACTTTATTCTTGTCAAATGACAGCTTTTTTTTACATTTTTCGCAGTTTTTGGGGGGTTTTTTTTGGTACTTTGGTACTTTTGTGGTCTCAAAATATGACATTAGAATTGGAATTCATCACATAGTATAATTGACAGTTCTACATGTCCAAAAAGGAGTTGTAAAAAGTAAGGCTTATTCATGAATTATGAATATTTGTTCACTTCCAGTATTCAAAATGTACTCTTTGTCATTCTCGAATACATACGCAAATTAGTTCAAATATTTCACTTTATTCTTGTCGAATGACAGCTTTTTTGCATTTTTCGCAATTTAGGGTTTTTTTTTTTTGGTACTTTGGTAGTTTTGTGGTCTCAAAATATTACATTGGAATTGGAATACATCACATAGTACTAGTGACAGTTCTACATGTCCAAAAAGGAGTTGTAAAAAGTAAGGCTTATTTATGAATTATGAATATTTGTTCACTTCCTGTATTCAAAATATACTCTTTGTCATTCTCAAATTCTTACGCAAATTAGTTCAAATATTTGACTTTATTCTTGTCGAATGACAGCTTTTTTTTTACATTTTTCGCAGTTTTTTGGTTTTTTTTTTTGGTACTTTGGTACTTTTGTGGTCTCAAAATATGACATTAGAATTGGAATTCATCACATAGTATAATTGACAGTTCTACTTGTCCAAAAAGGAGTAGTAAAAAGTAAGGCTTATTTATTAATTATGAATTGTTGTTCACTTCCTGTATTCAAAATATACTCTTTGTCATTCTCAAATACATACGCAAATTAGTTCAAATATTTGACTTTATTCTTGTCGAATGACAGCTTTTTTTTACATTTTTCGCAGTTTTTTGGGTGTTTTTTTGGTACTTTGGTACTTTTGTGGTCTCAAAATATCACATTGTAATTGGAATACATCACATAGTACTATTGACAGTTCTACGTGTCCAAAAAGGAGTTGTAAAAAGTAAGGCTTATTTATGAATTATGAATATTTGTTCACTTCCTGTATTCAAAATATACTCTTTGTCATTCTCAAATTCTTACGCAAATTAGTTCAAATATTTGACTTTATTCTTGTCGAATGACAGCTTTTTTTTTTACATTTTTCGCAGTTTTTTGGGGGTTTTTTGGTACTTTGGTACTTTTGTGGTCTCAAAATATGACATTAGAATTGGAATTCATCACATAGTATAATTGACAGTTCTACATGTCCAAAAAGGAATAGTAAGAAGTAAAGCTTATTTATGAATTATGAATTGTTGTTCACTTCCTGTATTCAAAATGTACTATTTGTCATTCTCAAATACTTACGCAAATTAGTTCAAATATTTGACTTTATTCTTGTCGAATGACAGCTTTTTTTTACATTTTTTGCAGTTTTTTGTTTTTTTTTTTGGTACTTTGGTACTTTTGTGGTATCAAAATATTTGTACTTTTTCTCAACGCAAATTAGTTCAAATATTTGACTTTATTCTTGACGAATGATTTTTTGCATTTTTTTGCATTTTTTGTTTTTTTTGGTACTTTGGTACTTTTGTGGTCTCAAAATATTTGTACTTTTTCTCAAAATAGCTTTTTTTGCAACCTAATTTTGCATATTTTGTTTGGTTCTCATTTAATGCTAACTTAAAATAAAGTATTAAACTTGAATATTTCAACATTACACTACCTCATAATCAATGATAAAGAAGGATTATTGTATTACGAGAAGGAAATTTACAAAGATTATTATTATTTAAGATGTAAGCTTGGGGAAATAAATCGAAAAAGGGGAAATATACTGATAATAGACTGATATGCTATTTCTTGAAATATAGAATATTATATAATGTCGCTTTACAAAATATCACATTGGCCCTTGCATGCTTTCATTTTTCAGCACAGTGATTCTCCACGTTCCCACTAGTGTATACAACACAAGTCGGGTCCTGTTCCCGGCGGGTTGTCCAATGTGGTTAGGTCCAAGTCTGCAGTCAAAAGGGTGCACATACAAAGTGGACATGCGTATAGCATCAATACGGGCAGCAGCGTGCCTGTAAAAACTCATCAGCATCATCATTTAGTCGTGTTTGTACGCCGGCTCCACTCAGAAGATTTCTATTTCCTGTCAGGAACCAGCATGGACAATGTGTGGCGGCTCCACGGTGTCGTGTCCACCGAAGTGACCACGCAACTTTTATCACGACTGAGCCGCCTTGACCTTCCGTTCGGGCTGGCCGCCGTCTCCACCTTCACCTTCTGTTTCCACGCGTACGCAAAACCAGGCAAAGGTTGCAGAATCAACCACTTTGTCTGATTGCTTGGAGTGCGGGACCACCTTCCGCCTCATCCTCGTCGCCCTGATTCGAGTTAATGCTGCGCTCATGTGTTTGCTCATTCCGTGCACAAACCCTCTAAATCACATTTATGGAGTTCCACACGTCACCTCGGTGCAAAAAGACACAAGAGCGCATTAAGACTCACCCGTGGGGAGGGGGTGGGGGGGACGCGCCATGCTCACGGGTCACTGAGGATTATAGCAGGAACCATTATTGAGGTTTTATTCTATTCTAGGTCCAAGTACATCAACATGCCTTACACTTCCTGTTTGGCCTTAGTCGTTGCATGTTCAAGCACATATAAACTAAAATAAACAAAATAATACAATACACAACAATACAATACAGCAATCTGTCTATATTGTCCCAAGTAAAAAAATGTATGCCCTTTTCAAATGTTTTTTTTCTCTAGCCAAAGTTAATTTAAAAAAAAATATCAACAATCTGTCCATAGTGTCCCAAGTAAAAATTGTATGCCCTTTTAAAATGTTTTTCTCTAGCCATAGTTAATTTAAAAAATATCAGTAATCTGTCTATAGTGTCCCAAGTAAAAAAATGGATGCCGTTTTAAAATGTTTTTTTTCTAGCCATAGTTAATTTTAAAAAATATCAGCAATCTGTCTATAGTGTCCCAAGTAAAAAGAAAATGTATGCCCTTTTAAAATGTTTTTTTTCTCTAGCCATAGTTAATTTTTAAAAAATATCAGCAATCTGTCTATAGTGTCCCAAGTAAAAAAATTATGCCCTTTTAAAATGTTTTTTTTTCTCTAGCCATAGTTAATTTTTGAAAAATATCAGCAATCTGTCTATAGTGTCCCAAGTAAAAAAAATGAATGCCCTTTTAAAATGTTTTTTTTTCTCTAGCCATAGTTAATTTAAAAAAAATATCAGCAATCTGTCCATAGTGTCCCAAGTAAAAAAATGTATGCCGTTTTAAAATGTTTTTTTTCTAGCCATAGTTAATTTTAAAAAATATCAGCAATCTGTCTATAGTGTCCCAAGTAAAAAGAAAATGTATGCCCTTTTAAAATGTTTTTTTTCTCTAGCCATAGTTAATTTTTAAAAAATATCAGCAATCTGTCTATAGTGTCCCAAGTAAAAAAAAATATGCCCTTTTAAAATGTTTTTTTTTTCTCTAGCCATAGTTAATTTTTGAAAAATATCAGCAATCTGTCTATAGTGTCCCAAGTAAAAAAATTATGCCTTTTTAAAATGTTTTTTTCTCTAGCCACAGTTAATTTAAAAAATATCAGCAATCTGTCTATAGTGTCCCAAGTAAAAAAATGTGTGCCCTTTAAAAATGTTTTTTCTCTAGCCATAGTTAATTTAAAAAAATATCAGCAATCTGTCTATAGTGTCCAAGGTAAAAAAAATATATGCCCTTTTAAAAAAAAATTCTCTCGCCATAGTTAATTTAAAAAATATCAGCAATCTGTCTATAGTGTCCGAAGTAAAAAAATGTATGCCCTTTTCAAATGTTTTTTTCTCTAGCCATAGTTAATTTAAAAAAAATATCAGCAATCTGTCCATAGTGTCCCAAGTAAAAAAATGTATGCCCTTTTAAAAAAATTGTTTTCCTCTAGCCATAGTTAATTTAAAAAAATATCAGCAATCTGTCTATATTGTCCTAAGTAAAAAATGTATGCCCTTTAAAAATGTTTTTTTCTCTAGCCATAGTTAATTTAAAAAAAAATATCAGCAATCTGTCTATAGTGTCCCAAGTAAAAAATGTATGCCCTTTAAAAAAAAAAATTCTCTAGCCATAGTTAATTTAAAAAAAATATCAGCAATCTGTCTATAGTGTCCGAAGTAAAAAAAGATGTATGCCCTTTTCAAATGTTTTTTTTCTCTAGCCATAGTTAATTTAAAAAAAATATCAGCAATCTGTCCATAGTGTCCCAAGTAAAAAAATGTATGCCCTTTTAAAAAAAATTTTTTTCCTCTAGCCATAGTTAATTTAAAAAAATATCAGCAATCTGTCCATAGTGTCCCAAGTAAAAAATGTATGCCCTTTTAAAAATTTTTTTTTTCCTCTAGCCATAGTTAATTTAAAAAAATATTAGCAATCTGTCTATATTGTCCTAAGTAAAAAATGTATGCCCTTTAAAAATGTTTTTTTCTCTAGCCATAGTTAATTTAAAAAAAATATCAGCAATCTGTCTATAGTGTCCCAAGTAAAAAATGTATGCCCTTTAAAAAAAAAAATTCTCTAGCCATAGTTAATTAAAAAAAAATATCAGCAATCTGTCTATAGTGTCCCAAGTAAAAAAAAATGTATGCCCTTTTAAAAAAAATTTTTTGGCCACATATACACATATACATCAGCTGGGATGGCTGGAGCCTATCCCAGCTGACTTCGGACAATAGGTGGGGTAGACTGGACTGGACGCTAGCCAATAGTAGTATTTGTATTAATTATTAGCATTATTAGCATTAATAGTATAACACAATGGAATATAATCAAGGGAAATATCTATATTATATATAGAATGACATTGTATTGTTAAGATGAATGTATAATACTGTATAATGATGTAATGCCACACTTACATTTTACCATCCCCGTAACGCGGCATCGTGGCGCCCCGCTCAGAGCAAAGTATGGCTGCTCTGTTGCATGTTTGTGCCTCTTTTGTTTGAAATGCCAAAGATGATCCCAGGCTGCGTGTCGGGATGTGTACCTCGTTGACGTGTCGTTTTACAAGCAAAGCGGCGTAATCTCCTGATGTGTGATGACAGGTAGTCTCAAAGCAAAGCCTTTACATGCTGTACCTGCAGCGACGCTCGCTTTGATCGCACATCAGTGGGCTGTCGACTCCGCTAACAGGCCCATTGAAGGCGTGCACACACACACACACACACACACACACAGAAGTAGAATACAATCCAGTGGAACACTTTCCATGTGGTTTAAATATTTTGCTTTATTGATGCCAAATTGGTACTTTTGAAAGTGCACTTATAAAAGGCAAACATACTACATTTTTGGGATGTTAGACTACCGTTTTGCATAGTGTTTTCGAGTTCATCGACATGCAGGAGTTTATATATTAATTGTGCAAAATGACGACAACAATCTGCTTGTGTTGTAACGTTGACGTTGTGGTGAGTACTGGTGATGTGTTTGTATTGTCTGAAATGTGTTTGGGAACACGGTGCTCGAACTGACTGTTAGCATGCTAACCCTTAGATGCACGAGTGAGTGGGTCAAAAATGACCCATACTAGAATCAATGCGTTTTTATGCCAATTTTGGTGAAAACATAGAAAATGCATGCGGGAAAAAAACACAAAAACTAAAATTTCTTAAAATTTATAAAATGTAAGTTAAAAATGTGAATGGCATGATAATAAAAACTTAAATTTTTTATTAAAAATTTAAAAAATTATTAAATTTTTTTTTGAAAAAAAATGAAAAATTTTCATTACAAAGATATTTGAAGAAAACAACCTGACCGGGTCATTTTTGACCCACTTATGGAAGGTTGGGGTAGTAACACAAAAACTACAATTTTTTAAAAGGTAAGTTAAAAATGTGAATGGCATGACATTAAAAACATGTTTTTTTAGGAATACTTGGAATATGAAATGATGAAAAATTTTCATTAGGAAGATATTTCAAGAAAACGACCTGACCGGGTCATTTTTGACCCACTTATGGAAGGTTGGGGTAGTAACACAAAAACTAAAATTTCTTAAGATGTATAAAATGTAAGTTAAAAATGTGAATGGCATGATATTAAAAACATGTTTTTTTTAGGAATACCAGAATATGAAATGATAATTTTTTTTCATTACGAAGATATTTCACGAAAACAACCTGATCGGGTCATTTTTGACCCACTTATGGAAGGTTGGGGTAGTAACACAAAAACTAAAATTTCTTAAAATAAGTTAAAAATATAAAAAATATAAATGGCATGATATTAAAAACATGTTTTTTAGGAATACCTGGAATATGAAATTATGAAAATTTTTCATTAGGAAGATATTTCAAGAAAACGACCTGACCGGGTCATTTTTGACCCACTTATGGAAGGTTGGGGTAGTAACACAAAAACTACAATTTTTTAAAAGGTAAGTTAAAAATGTAAATTGCATGATATTAAAAACATGTTTTTTTAGGAATACTTGGAATATGAAATGATGAAAAATTTTCATTACGAAGATATTTCAAGAAAACGACCTGACCGGGTCATTTTTGACCCACTTATGGAAGGTTGGGGTAGTAACACAAAAATTAAAATTTCTTAAAATTTATAAAAGGTAAGTTAAAAATGTGAATGGCATGATATTAAAAACATTTTTTAGGAAGACCTGGAATATGAAATGATAAATTTTTTTCATTACGAAGATATTTCAAGAAAACAACCTGACCGGGTCATTTTTGACCCACTTATGGAAGGTTGGGGTAGTAACACAAAAACTACAATTTCTTCAAATTTATAAAAGGTAAGTTAAAAATGTGAATAGCATAATATTAAAAACATGTTTTTTTAGGAATACCTGGAATATGAAATTATGAAAATTTTTCATTAGGAAGATATTTCAAGAAAACGACCTGACCGGGTCATTTTTGACCCACTTATGGAAGGTTGGGGTAGTAACACAAAAACTAAAATTTCTTAAAATTTATAAAAGGTAAGTTAAAATTGTGAATGGCATGATATTAAAAAATTTTTTTAGGAATACCTGGAATATGAAATGATAATTTTTTTTCATTACAAAGATATTTCACGAAAACAACCTGACCGGGTCATTTTTGACCCACTTATGGAAGGTTGGGGTAGTAACACAAAAACTAAAATTTCTTAAAATGTATAAAAGGTAAGTTAAAAATGTGAATAACATAACTCAAGTTGGGCGTCCATCTGTTTCTCGTTCTCTACATTTGTTTGGTCCATGTTTGTCTTGAAATTTCCACTTTTGGAAAATAAACAAACTTGCCGTATCCTTCGGATGTTATGAACATCCAGCAGCGACACGACATTTTGACTTTGTTGAAAATTACACCGAACCAAGTCAACGATATACCTCCAGAAGCGTTTCTTTACCGTTTATGTCGACATCCCTTTTAAAGATGACACAATGTGGCGTGGAATCAGCAGCGTATTACTTAAAGCGACTCTCAGCCAGATTCCACGTGTCATTTTCATCAATGTCAGTCTGTTTTGACACTTCCGCTTCGCATTTGCTGCAGCCAAACTTGCAAAAAATGGTGTTTTCCGCCCGAGTTGAGATGAAGACGAAGGCTCCACCTTGCACCTTCTGCCCTCCCCTTCCTTCTCGCTCACGTCAAATGGTGAAATCTGTTGACAGCTGTGACAGGCTTGCTAAGAGCGTGAGTTCATTAGCAAAGTCATCGCTTGGTCCTTAAAGGTCGCACCAAGAACTGGTCTGCAAAGTGACGTGTGCGAGAAGGAGGTGAGGGTGTGGGAAACAGTAGTTTCTGTAGCATAGTGACACCACCAGGACACCCCAAGTGGACTGGGGCTCGTTGATGTTCAATACCCCAATTGGCGTAGAGGTCTCAGTTGACGTGAATTTGCCCGAGATGCGGTTAAACAATCACGGGTAAACAAGTAAGATGGAAGCCAAACTAACAGCCGTTGGATGTTTTGGAAAGACAGAGATGAATGGACTCAAACTCCCTCCAGGAAGCGAGTGACATCGTCCTCATGAGGTCACCGTGACCATCCACACCGGGTCATTGGATGGACCGTAGCCGACAGCGGTCCACTTCCAAAGTCCTTCATGTGAGCTTTGCATTTGTTTTCTTAGGTTTGCGGCATTTCTAATTACATTTTTTTACATTAATTTTTTGGAAGGTTTCTCCTTTTCGGTAAGGTGACCTTATTTTGATGACCAAAAACCAGGACTCAAGGAGAAACTATACTCAAAGATGACTTATTATCTGAATATATAAGAAATAGACGGTGTAGACATTGAAAGGGTGAAGGAAAAAAAAATTGCTAAACAGCTTCAAACAGCTAAAATAATGCATAAGGCTAAAAATAACCAATTAGCTAAAAATGTCATCCAATGCTTCTCTACAAAAGAGGAGAAATATGATCTCAGGGAAAATAAAAATAAAAATAAAAATAAAAATAAAAATAAAAATAAAAATAAAAATAAAAATAAAAATAAAAATAAAAATAAAAATAAAAATAAAAATAAAAATAAAAATTATTATAGGAAAGCAGGAAGTGAACAAATATTTCAATATTGAACAAAGCAAAATTTGTTCTCAATCAGAAATCACTCCACACTCTTTATTGCTCTCTAATTCTACCATATCTTACTTATTGTGTGGAAATATGGGCTAATAACTATAAAAGCAATCTTCACTCGCTAAATGTACTGCAAAAAAGGCCAGTAAGGATAATTCATAATGCCGCCTACAGAGAACATACTAACTCCTTATTTCTAAAATACTTGTAAAATACTTCAACTTGATATAGTTCATCTTCAAACAGCTAAAATAATGCATAAGGCTAAAAATAACCAATTAGCTAAAAATGTCATCCAATACTTCTCTACAAGAGAGGAGAAATATGATATCAGGGAAAATAAAAATAAAAATAAAAATAAAAATAAAAATAAAAATAAAAATAAAAATAAAAATAAAAATAAAAATAAAAATTCAATTATTATAGGAAAACAGGAAGTGAACAAATATTTCAGTATTGAACAAAGCAAAATTTGTTCTCAATCAGAAATCACAAAAATGTCACATCGTAATTTGTAATTATGTCCTAGATTTTTGAAAGCGAACAGTAAAATCGCAAAAAATACATTTTAAGTTAATGGCGCCTGTCATGATGAGCTAGCTGTCGCTGTTCGGTCTCATTTCCACAAGTGACATCATCGGGGTGACGCCTTTCAGCTAAAGCGATGTAAACAAACGCTTCTCGAGGTTCAGTATATTTTTCATCAAAATAGTGGTCACGCCCAAATGTTGTGTTGCTGCTGGATGTTCATAGTATCTGAGTGACTTTAATTTTCTTTTCTAAAAGGTTTAAGACAAAAATGGACAAAAAAGTGCATTCTTGATGTGGTACATGGAAAAAAAGACAAGAAGAACAACGTCAGAATTGAACAATAGTTTAATACAAATACTACTTTAACAAGTAAGTCATATCTTGTTTCCATAATGTCTAATGGCTTATACTTTATACTTATACATTATACTTGTTATATAAACAAATATAAACTATTCATAGCGATATGCTTGTTTACTATAGAAGCTGGAGACAAAATATAACATCAATTAGGCTACAAAAAACTACAACCAAAGACGCAAATTTGGCAATTGGAGTACTTTAAGTAACTCGATGAAGGATGGAATACGAGCTTGAAAGGCGGATTGGTACAGCAACGAGGAGGCTCCATCGGCCTGTTGTGGTGAAGAGTGATGCGAGCCAAAAGGCGAAGCTCTCAAATTACCGGCGGATGTACGTTTGCAGGTACAAGATCGCAATTAAAATCAGTGAAAATTAATTTTCTGTAACATTTTTGTGGTTGCGTTTTGGGATGCGTACCTGGTTGACGTGTCGTTTTACAGAAGCTTGGGTTCTCTCTCAGAGAAACCCGAAGTAGAACCGCTGGGAAAACCCAGGGGAGATTATGTTTCTGAACTGGCCTGGGAACGCCTTAGGGATCCACCAGGAGGACAAAAACATCTTCTAGTAATATTTCTTGTGAGAGTACTTTTTTTCTCTTAATATTTTGACTTTATTCTTGTAAAATAACTGCTGTTTTTCCATTCATGCTACTGATTTTTCAACTTTTCAAATGTTATTGTTCATTTCCATCATATTATGAGTTTATTCCCATAATATTTTGACTTTATTTCCTAAAAAATATAAAGCTTTCTCCCAACTTGTTTAGTTTTTTTTTCTCATATTACAAATAAAACCATATATATATTTTTTTTATGTTTCAATTTTAAAGGTAAATTTTTTATCATGATATTTATATTTTTTCTGGCAAAATTGCACATCTTTTTTCTTGTGAGAGTACTTTTTTTCTCTTAATATTTTGACTTTATTCTTGTAAAATAACTGCTGTTTTTCCATTCATGCTACTGATTTTTCAACTTTTCAAATGTTACTGTTAATTTCCATCATTTTATGAGTTTATTCCCATAATATTTTGACTTTATTTCCTAAAAAATTATAAAGCTTTCTCCCAACTTGTTTAGTTTTGTATCTCATATTACGACTAAATTTTCAATTAATATTTTGACTTTATTATTGTAAAATTGCTGTGTTTTTCCATTCATGCTACTGTTTTTCAACTTTTTAAATGTTATTGTTAATTTCCATCATTTTATGAGTTTATTCCCATAGTATTTTGACTTTATTTCCTAAAAAATATAAAGCTTTCTCCCAACTTGTTTAATTTTGTTTCTCATATTACGACTAAAATCATATATATTTTTTAATATTTCATTTGTAAAGGTCAATTTTTATCATAATATTTATATTTTATATATTTTTTTGTGAGAGTACTTTTTTTCTCTTATTATTTTGACTTTATTCTTGTAAAATAACTGCTGTGTTTTTTCATTCATTCTACTGTTTTTTTCAACTTTTTAAATGTTATTGTTAATTTCCATCATTTTATGAGTTTATGCCGATAATATTTTGACTTTATTTCCTAAAAAATTATAAAACTTTCTCCCAACTTGTTTAGTTTTGTATCTCATATTACGAC
This sequence comes from Doryrhamphus excisus, assembly GCF_037039965.1. NCBI lineage: Eukaryota > Metazoa > Chordata > Actinopteri > Syngnathiformes > Syngnathidae > Doryrhamphus > Doryrhamphus excisus. Next base: position 17,114,655 of record NC_136371.1, read on the forward strand.
CAATTTTGTTTTTAATATTTCAATTGTAAAGGTCAATTTTTTTTTTGAATATTTTTATTTTTCTGGCATAATTGCACACTTTTTTTCTTGTGAGAGTACTTTTTTTCTCAAAATATTTTGACTTTATTCTTGTAAAATAACTGCTGTGTTTTTCCATTCATGCTACTGATTTTTCAACTTTTCAAATGTTATTGTTAATTTCCATCATATTATGAGTTTATTCCCATAATATTTTGACATTATTTCCTAAAAAATATAAAACTTTCTCCCAACTCGTTGAGTTGCAACATAAAATCATAAAATCAATTTTTCTTGTGAGAGTACTTTTTTTCCTCTTAATATTTTGACTTTATTCTTGTAAAATAACTGCTGTGTTTTTCCATTCATGCTACTGTTTTTTCAACTTTTCAAATGTTATTGTTAATTTCCATTGTATTATGAGTTTTTTCCCATATTACGACTAAAATCATATATATTTTTTTAAATATTTCAATCAATTTTGGTACATTTTTTCTCAAGATATTTATAAATTTTTTGCACACCTTTTTTCTTTTGAAAATTTTTTTTTCTATTAATATTTTGACTTTATTCTTGTAGAATAACTGCTCTGTTTTTCCATTCATGCTACCGTTTTTTCAACTTTTCAAATGTTATTGTTAATTTCCGTCATATTTTGAATTGAATTCCTGTAATATTATAACTTTTTCCACAACTTTGTCCACCATATGTGAAATGATACTTTTAGAGGCCAATAAAAAGCAGCCGTGGCCTGTAAATGCCACCCACGCTATAATTCTAAAACCTAAAACTATAAAAAAAAAAAAAAAAGAACTTTGTGTTAACATTTTTGATGTTCGGAAGAGATTGATTGGATTTGGATGATTTCCTACGGGAAAAATGTATTTGATATAGAGTACGATTCAGTTTGGGTGGGACCTTCTGGAACCAATTAATGACGGTTTTTCTGTAGTCGCTCGTTGTGTCATCGGTCCCCGTTGTTTGCACAAAACCGGTCCCACTTATCTGCTAAATCGTGGCAAAGGTGTGCCCGCTTCATAAAACGAAAAGCAGTTGATGGAAGCCGTGCTGCTTTTAGCTCCACCGCTGTCATGCAAGAATCCGCACACGTTGGAAGGGTGGAAAAGCTCATGTCGCCTTATGAGCTAATAAAGCAGTTTTAGGGCCTCCGTCTCGAAATCAGAGTGAGGCAACAGATTTTACCGACTCCAACGCCTCCATCATTTCACTGGCAAATGTCACATGATGATTAAAAAGGCCCGCGTTGGCCCACAGAACTGAGAAGCGAGCATTCAGACGCAAGAATTCAGCAGAACAATGCTCCGGGTTCCCACAGCGTTCCTCTCGTCCTGTTAAACATCAGAAGTTTGTCATCAACATTTCCCAGATATAAATCTACGCCAGGATCAGAGGCAGATCTTGAATCTAACACTTTTGAGTCGTGGTGGTTCTGGCAGCCTCAAGGGGGCCCGCGGCGGCAGGCGGCAGGCTCCAGGCGTCGAGGCGCCACCTCAAACTCTCTGCTGTGGTCGACTGCAGTCTCTTCCCACATGGCGCTCATTTCTGGCCGCGGCGCTGCAGCGTGAGAGCACTTTCTCGCCCCGTTCCAGCGGTGAGGAGATGCCTGAACAATTACGGCGGTAATTAGGCTGAGGGGAGGATCTCCGCCGTGGCAGGGCCGAGCCGAACGGACCCGCTGATCAAATGACGGGGCGCTGCCACGGATGCGATGAATAATTTACAGCTGGTGCAGAAGTTGTTGGCGTTTGGTGGAAGTGCAGCACAAACAGCTTGAGAAAAAGTAGGCGGTACCAGAGATCAATCGGTTCCTCCAAAAGATGAGAAGCGACTCGCAACCCCCTTGCATTGTGGGGCTTCAGACACATCTTTGTCTTTTTATTTGTTTCTTATTTGGGAGGCAAAATCTGACCATTAAAGCAATTTTCTGCAGCTCTCTGGAAGCAGACAAAAAGCTTCTTGGGATGATAGATTGCTTTTCAAAGACCTCAGGCCGGACTGGCGTTGACTAGCTGCAGGCTAAGTCCAAACATCACATGTCGCCGGGACCCATTCGGAGTGTTGCATGCATCTTCTCAAAAGTTCCGCACCCACGAGAATTTGATTTCGACCCACTTCCTCAAAGCAAGCGTATAGATACGGAACGACGTGTCAGCGAAACCCGAGCTCAAACTGACCAATTATTTGTCGCGGTCCCCGTCGCTACCTTGACCCAACGAGACAGTGAAGCCCGCCTCGCATTAAAGCGATGTTCCGCACGTTTATCCGCCGTGGCTGACAGTCGGGCCACTTAGCGGGGCTGGATTGTTGGAGCCCCGTGACACGTGCGGATCCGGCAACGAGTCACTAACAGACACAATGGACCCAAATGACTGTTTTGTTTATGCGGCCTATTTCCTAACCTCTTTTTATTTGCTAAGAATCCTCTCCCCTCACAGCGCTGCCTTCGATTTCCGCAGAGGAAGATGTGAAAAAATTAAACATTTTTGGACGCCCCCAATTACAGCCAAAATTTTTTTTTTTACCAATATCCAATACATCAAGTTCGTCCAGCTCCTCATTACCGATTCAAACATGGGCAGCAGGTCGTCCCTCAAATTACCTTTTTTTGTTCCAAAAAAATCTTCTTGTAATATTATGAGTTTATTCCCATAATATTTTGACTTTATTTCCAAAAAATTATAAAGCTTTCTCCCAACTTCTCATATTATGATTATATTATATGATTATATTTCAATTGTAAAGGTCAAATTTTATCATAATATTTATATTTAATAATATAAAATAATATTTATATATTTTTTCCTTTTTCCTTTATATTTTTTTTACCTTTTTTCTTGTGAGAGTACTTTTTTTCTCTTAATATTTTGACTTTATTCTTGTAAAATAACTGCTGTTTTTTCCATTAATGCTACTGTTTTTCAACTTTTCAAATGTTATTGTTCATTTCCATCATATTATGAGTTTATTCCCATAATATTTTGACTTTATTTCCAAAAAATTATAAAGCTTTCTCCCAACTTGTTTAGTTTTGTTTCTCATATTATGATTAAAATCATATATATTTTTTTTTATATTTCAATTGTAAAGGTCAGTTTTTTATCATAATATCTATATTTTTTCTGGCAAAATTGGACATCTTTTTTCTTGAGAGAGTACTTTTATTTCTTAATATTTTGACTTTATTCTTGTAAAATAACAGAACATTTTGGATGCAAGTGGTCACGATGATATTTCGTAAAAATACGCTGCATTTGCATCTCATCAATTTCACTGTTTTTTTTTCACCTATTTCAACTTTTTAAATTATCTTTGTTCCCAAAAAATTATTCCCATAATATTTTGACTTTATTTTCTAAAAATTATAAAGCTTTTTCCCAACTTGTTTAGTTTTTTTTCTCATATTACAACTAAAATCATATATATTTTTTTTATATTTCAATTGTAAAGGTAAATTTTTTATCATAATATTTATATTTTTTCTGCCAAAATTGCACACCTTTTTTCTTGTGAGAATAATTTTTTTCTCTTAATATTTTGACTTTATTCTTGTAAAATAACTGCTGTTTTTCCATTCATGCTACTGATTTTTCAACTTTTCAAATGTTATTGTTCATTTCCATCATATTATGAGTTTATTCCCATAATATTTTGACTTTATTTTCTAAAAATTATAAAGCTTTCTCCCAACTTGTTTAGTTTTTTTTTCTCATATTACAAATAAAATCATATATTTTTAAAAAAATATTTCAATCAATTTTGGTACATTTTTTCTCATGATATTTATAAATTTTTTGCACACTTTTTTTCTTTTGAAAATATTTTTTTCTCTTATTCCCATAATATTTTGACTTTATTTTCTAAAAATTATAAAGCTTTCTCCCAACTTGTTTAGAATTGTAAAAGTCATTTTTTTCTGGCAAAATTGCACACATTTTTTCTTGTGAGAATATATTTTTCTTTTAATATTTTGACTTTATTCTTGTAAAATAACTGCTGTGTATGGCCTACGCCGTTATTTCAGCGCATGCTCAGATATGTTGTAACACGCAGCTCGAGATGTTGGTCAGTTTTAAAAATGGAGGCTAAACTGCTGCAGAAAGTTTTGGATCCAAACTAAATTTCAAGACTGGACGAATGAAAAACTGGCAATACGGAGTTATTCCAAAAAGTGAAAGAAAAACTCCGGGAAGTCGGTATCACATGATGTTGATGTTTACGTTTTACTGCTATTTATTCCATTGACTATTCTGTTGGACTATTGGATGAGATTGGAATATTCCTTTCCATGGAGACTATTGTTTTTCGGAAAGATTCCATTTGGAAAAAGAAAAACTCTATCGAAGGGTAAAGCTGTACCTGAGTCAGGTGACCATGACCGTAAAATGGCTAATCGGTATCTCGAGTCAAATACTTTCAGATTGGTCACATTTACCAGGGGGTGCGGAACTGTTTCGGACAATCTTCGAGGGCCCAGCGTGCCAATTCTGGCACGCAATCAGAACCGTGCGCTCACGTGTGCCTGGGAAAGATAAAGGAGGTGTGTTTTCTTGAAGGAACGTCGCCAATGCATCTCACTCTGCCACACTCTAAAATATTCAGCAGCATCCTCCAGCCGCCTTTATTGCCACTGATATAAAGAGCAGCAATTATTTGATTCCACACTTATGAAAACATGTATGTTTGGAGGAAAAACAAGCGAGTTATGCTTAATTGTCGCCATTTGTTACACCCCTGGCAAGGCACTTACCTCTTTGGCACCTTTTCCTCTCCGCTTGTAAGATTGCACATTCATATTCTGAAAGGAGATGGGAATGTTGCGGGGCTTTCATCCCGCCTGGCGCGTACCTGAAAACTGGCAACCATCCCATAAACAAACACACACACACTGTGCGTTTGATTTTAATGCCGCTTTATTGTCCGCCGTGATAATGTAGATCAATCCTCTCAATTAATGTGATAAATTCCTACAGTTGGAAAGCAGGAAACGAGTGGGAGTCCGGGAATCTGCTGCCAATGAGAAGACACAATACACGCATGCGTTCCACGTCCACGGAAAACCTTTTTCTTATGTCTCTTTGTCAACATTGTGGCATCGGTACATTTTTAAAAACAACCCAAAGTAGCTCTATTTTTTCCTCTTTCTCTTTCTCTCTGGGAGCTGGATCCTCCAAAGTCAACAAGTCTAACAAAACAGCAAGACCAATTCCTTCATTTTTGCCGTAGACCAGAGATGTCCGATTGCGGTTTGAAGGACATTTGTGGCTCGTGGCTTCTAAAAATATAATTTAGCAAAAACCGTAAAAAAAAAACAATAACAATAAAACTAGAAAAATCAGCAGTAATTTTACAAGAATGAACCAAAATACCTGGTTGCACGGCGGTTGAGTGGTTAGCACGCAGACCTCCAAATCATCCATAGGTATGAATGTGAGTGTGAATGGTTGTTTGTCTACATATATGTGCCCTGTGATTGGCTGGCCACCAGTCCAGGGTGTACACCGCCTCTCGCCCCAAGACAGCTGGGATAGGCTCCAGCACCCCCGCGACCCTCGTGAGCATAAGCGGTAGAAAATGAATGAATGAATGAAAGTCAAAATATCAACAGAAAAAAAAACATAATTTTAAAATGTAATTTTTTTCAATAGCAGAAAGTTCAAATTTAAAAAGTTAAAAATTTAGCAAAAAGCTAAAAAAAAACACACAAAAAAACAATAACAACAAAACTGGAAAAATCAGCAGTAATTTTAAAAGAATGAATCAAAATACCTGGTTGCACGGCGGTTGAGTGGTTAGCACGCAGACCTCCAAATTGTCCATAGGTATGAATGTGAGTGTGAATGGTTGTTTGTCTATATGTGCCCTGTGATTGGCTGGCCACCAGTCCATGGTGTACCCCGCCTCTCGCCCGAAGACAATTGGGATAGGCTCCAGCACCCCCGCGACCCTCGTGAGGAGGAAAAAAACATAATTTTAAAATGTAATTTTTTCAATAGCACAAAGTTCAAATTTAAAAAATTAATACTTACAAAAGTTGTAATATTATGAAAAACATGGAAAACATCAGATAAATAATCCAGCTGTCTCTCAGGGGCGAGAGGCAGTGTCCACCCTGGACTGGTGGCCAGCCAATCACAAGGCACATATAGACAAACAACCATTCACACTCACTGTGAGTGTGATTTTGGGTACCTGATGGAAAAATTTTGCCTTTTTTTTTACTCAGCTGCTGATTCTGCACATGTACTCTGACTCAAAATGTTTACACGCTATTTTGGATACAAACAGAGGCAACATTTTAGCAAAAATTTTGGTTAACATATACTCTAACTGGGGCATACTTTAACCAAGGTGCTACTGTAAGAGTAAATGTGTTGAATTATGTTTAAAAAAAATCTGTTATCATGGGGTATCCGATTCATTCATTTTTTACCGCTGATCCTCACAAGGGTCACAGGGGTGCTGGAGCCTATCCCAGCTGTCTTGAGTGTGAAACAACCATTCACACTCACATTCATACCTATGGACAATTTGGAGTCGCTAATTAACCTAGCATGTTTTTTGAGGGTGGAAAATATAATTTAGCAAAAAGCTAAAAAAAACAAAAACAATAACAACAAAACTGGAAAAATCAGCAGTAATTTTACAAAAATAAGTCAAAATACCAAGAGAAAAAAAAAACATAATTTTAAAATGTAAAATTTTTCAATCGCACAAAGTTCAAATTTAAAAAGTTAATACTTAAAAATCTTGTAATATTATGAAAAACATAGAAAACATCAGATAAATAATCCAGCTGTCTCTCGGGGGCGAGAGGCGGGGTACACCCTGGACTGGTGGCCAGCCAATCACAGGACACATATAGACAAACAACCATTCACACTCATTCATACCTATGGACAAAAATATCCTGACTGCATGACCTACATGTTAACCACTTATCCACCGTGCGGCCCCACATTATTCTTGTAAAATGTTAATAATATATATGTATATAATAACTACTCAGCTGCACGGCGGTCGAGTGGTTAGCACTCAGACCTCTTTGTGTGGAGTTTGCATGTTCTCCCCGTGCATGCGTGGGTTTTCTCCAGGTACTCCGGTTTCCTCCCACATTCCAAAAACATGCTAGGTTAATTAGCGACTCCAAATTGTCCATAGGTATGAATGTGAGTGTGAATGGTTGTTTGTCTATATTTGCCCTGTGATTGGCTGGCCACCAGCCTCTTGCCTGAAGACAGCTGGGATAGGCTCCAGCACCCCTTGCGACCCTTGTGAGGAAAAATGCTAGAAAATGAATGAATGAATAATAACTACTCTTCATAGTACTCCTGAATGTTTTGACATTAGAATCAGAATGCGGTTTAAAAGCAGTTTTTCCCCAAATATTAATGACATAGAATATCAAAACAATGCACTGCAAGCTTTGTTGTGACTCGATTTGTTGTGTGAGGATGAGTGAGGTCGGAATTATAAATAAGTGGAAAAAGACACATTTTTCCCGGGATTTGACTTGCAAATAATGTTGGCCACGCGGCGATTGGACCGGACTGGCGTAGTACTATGTAGCGTACATTTCTCTTTACGGTTGTATAAACAGGTGTGACCCGTGCTTGCCCCAACACACACACACACACACAACTTGCAAAGTAACCCATCTCGGGTAAAATATCTCCTTCCTTTGATTAGCCACTCTTTGAAATGCTGTAACGCTGTGATTATGTGAAAGCACCGTGAGCATGTGGTCGGAGAGGAATATTTTCTCTGCGATTGGGCGGGGAGGCGGGTGGTGGAAATGGGAGGAGGAGGT